>NC_138302.1:1810000-1812500 GCF_965601325.2 Salmo salar | reverse complement strand
CCTGTCTGTCTGTCTGTCTGTCTGTCTGTCTGTCTGTCTGTCTGTCTGTCTGTATATTAACACCTCCTAACCTGTCTGTCTGTCTGTACAGTAACACCTCCTAACCATTACCTGTCTGTCTGTCTGTCTGTCTGTCTGTCTGTCTGTCTGTCTGTCTAGTAACACCTCCTAACTCTAACCTGTCTGTCTGTCTGTCTGTCTGTCTGTCTGTCTGTCTGTCTGTCTGTATAGTAACACCTCCTAACCCTAACCTGTCTGTCTGTCTGTCTGTATAGTAACACCTCCTAACCTGTCTGTCTGTCTGTCTGTCTGTCTGTATAGTAACACCTCCTAACCATAACCTGTCTGTCTGCCTGTCTGTCTGTCTATCTGTAAAGTAACACCTCCTACCCCTAACCTGTCTGTCTGTCTGTATAGCAACACCTCCTAACCCTAACCTGTCTGTCTGTCTGTATAGTAACACCTCCTAACCATAACCTGTCTGTCTGTCTGTCTGTCTGTCTGTCTGTCTGTGTATGTCTCTGTCTGTCTGTCTGTCTGTCTGTATAGTAACACCTCCTAACCTGTCTGTCTGTCTGTATAGCAACACCTCCTAACCCTAACCTGTCTGTCTGTCTGTATAGTATCACCTCCTAACTCTAACCTGTCTGTCTGTCTGTCTGTCTGTATAGTAAAACCTCCTAACCCTAACCTGTCTGTCTGTCTGTCTGTCTGTCTGTCTGTCTGTACAGTAACACCTCCTAACCATAACCTGTCTGTCTGTCTGTCTCTGTCTGTCTGTCTGTCTGTTCAGTAACACCTCCTAACCCTAACCTGTCTGTCTGTCTGTCTGTCTGTCTGTCTGTCTGTCTGTCTGTCTGTCTGTCTGTCTGTCTGTCTGTCTGTCTGTCTGTCTGTCTGTCTGTCTGTCTGTCTGTCTGTCAGTCTGTCTGTCTGTCTGTCTGTCTGTATAGTAACACCTCCTAACCTGTCTGTCTGTCTGTCTGTCTGTCTGTATAGTAACACCTCCTAACCCTAACCTGTCTGTCTGTCTGTCTAGTAACACCTGCTAACTCTAACCTGTCTGTCTGTCTGTCTGTACAGTAACACCTCCTAACTCTAACCTGTCTGTCTGTATAGTAACACCTCCTAGCCCTAACCTGTCTGTCTGTCTGTCTGTCTGTCTGTATATTAACACCTCCTAACCTGTCTGTCTGTCTGTACAGTAACACCTCCTAACCCTAACCTGTCTGTCTGTCTGTCTAGTAACACCTGCTAACTCTAACCTGTCTGTCTGTCTGTCTGTACAGTAACACCTCCTAACTCTAACCTGTCTGTCTGTATAGTAACACCTCCTAGCCCTAACCTGTCTGTCTGTCTGTCTGTCTGTCTGTCTGTCTGTCTGTACAGTAACACCTCCTAACCCTAACCTGTCTGTCTGTTTTTGTCTGTCTGTCTGTTCAGTAACACCTCCTAACCCTAACCTGTCTGTCTGTCTGTCTGTATAGTAACACCTCCTAACCTGTCTGTCTGTCTGTCTGTCTGTCTGTATAGTAACACCTCCTAACCATAACCTGTCTGTCTGCCTGTCTGTCTGTCTATCTGTAAAGTAACACCTCCTACCCCTAACCTGTCTGTCTGTATAGCAACACCTCCTAACCCTAACCTGTCTGTCTGTCTGTATAGTAACACCTCCTAACCTGTCTGTCTGTCTGTCTGTATAGTAACACCTCCTAACCATAACCTGTCTGTCTGTCTGTCTGTATATTAACACCTCCTAACGTGTCTGTCTGTCTGTACAGTAACAACTCCTAACCCTAACCTGTCTGTCTGTCTGTCTAGTAACACCTGCTAACTCTAACCTGTCTGTCTGTCTGTCTGTACAGTAACACCTCCTAACTCTAACCTGTCTGTCTGTCTGTCTGTCTGTATAGTAACACCTCCTAGCCCTAACCTGTCTGTCTGTCTGTCTGTCTGTCTGTACAGTAACACCTCCTAACCCTAACCTGTCTGTCTGTCTCTGTCTGTCTGTCTGTTCAGTAACACCTCCTAACCCTAACCTGTCAGTCTGTCTGTCTGTATAGTAACACCTCCTAACCTGTCTGTCTGTCTGTATAGTAACATCTCCTAACCATAACCTGTCTGTCTGCCTGTCTGTCTGTCTATCTGTAAAGTAACACCTCCTACCCCTAACCTGTCTGTCTGTCTGTATAGCAACACCTCCTAACCCTAACCTGTCTGTCTGTCTGTCTGTATAGTAACACCTCCTAACCATAACCTGTCTGTCTGTCTGTCTGTCTGTCGGTCTGTCTGTACAGTAACACTTCCTAACCATAACCTGTCTGTCTGTCTGTCTGTACAGTAACACCTCCCAACTCTAACCTGTCTGTCTGTCTGTCTGTCTGTCTGTCTGTATAGTAACACCTCCTAACCCTAACCTGTCTGTCTGTCTGTCTGTACAGTAACACCTCCTAACCCTAACCTGTCTGTCTGTCTGTCTGTCTGTCTGTCTGTCTGTCTG
>NC_138302.1:1800000-1805000 GCF_965601325.2 Salmo salar | reverse complement strand
CTGTCTGTACAGTAACACCTCCTAACCCTAACCTGTCTGTCTGTCTGTCTGTCTGTCTGTCTGTATAGTAACACCTCCTAACCCTAACCTGTCTGTCTGTCTGTCTGTCTGTCTGTCTGTCTGTCTGTCTGTCTGTATAGTAACACTTCCTAACCCTAACCTGTCTGTCTGTCTGTCTGTCTGTTCAGTAACACATCCTAACCCTAACCTGTCTGTCTGTCTGTACAGTAACACCTCCTAACTCTAACCTGTCTGTCTGTCTGTATGGTAACACCTCCTAACCCTAACCTGTCTGTCTGTCTGTCTGTACAGTAACACCTCCTAACCCTAACCTGTCTGTCTGTCTGTCTGTCTGTCTGTCTGTCTGTCGACAGTAACACCTCCTAACCATAACCTGTCTGTCTGTCTGTCTCTGTCTGTCTGTCTGTCTGTTCAGTAACACCTCCTAACCCTAACCTGTCTGTCTGTCTGTCTGTATAGTAACACCTCCTAACATGTCTGTCTGTCTGAATGTCTGTCTGTCTGTCTGTCTGTATAGTAACACCTCCGAACCATAACCTGTCTGTCTGTCTGTCTGTCTGTCTGTCTGTCTGTCTGTCGCGCGATATTAACACCTCCTAACCTGTCTGTCTGTCTGTACAGTAACACCTCCTAACCATAACCTGTCTGTCTGTCTGTCTGTCTGTCTGTCTGTCTGTCTGCGCGCAGTAACACCTCCTAACCCTAACCTGTCTGTCTGTACAGTAACACCTCCTAACTCTAACCTGTCTGTCTGTCTGTCTGTCTGTCGCGATAGTAACACCTCCTAACCCTAACCTTTCTGTCTGTCTGTCTGTACAGTAACACCTCCTAACCCTAACCTGTCTGTCTGTCTGTCTGTCTGTCTGTATAGTAACACCTCCTAACCCTAACCTGTCTGTCTGTCTGTCTGTCAAGTAACACCTTCTAACCTGTCTATATGTCTGTCTGTCTG
This sequence comes from Salmo salar, assembly GCF_965601325.2. Classification (NCBI taxonomy): domain Eukaryota; kingdom Metazoa; phylum Chordata; class Actinopteri; order Salmoniformes; family Salmonidae; genus Salmo; species Salmo salar. The sequence continues at coordinate 1,804,027 of NC_138302.1, read as the reverse complement.
TATAGTAACACCTCCTAACCCTAACCTGTCTGTCTGTCTGTCTGTCTGTCTGTCTGTCTGTCTGTCTAGTAACACCTCCTAACTCTAACCTGTCTGTCTGTTCAGTAACACCTCCTAACCCTAACCTGTCTGTCTGTCTGTCTGTCTGTCTGTACAGTAACACCTCCTAACCCTAACCTGTCTGTCTGTCTGTCTGTCTGTCTGTCTGTCTGTCTGCTCGTCTGTCTGTCTGTCTGTACAGTAACACCTCCTAACCCTAACCTGTCTGTCTGTCTGTACAGTAACACCTCCTAACTCTAACCTGTCTGTCTGTCTGTATAGTAACACCTCCTAACCCTAACCTGTCTGTCTGTCTGTCTGTATAGTAACACCTCCTAACCATAACCTGCCTGTCTGCCTGTCTGTCTGTCTGTCTGTCTGTATAGTAACACCTCCTACCCCTAACCTGTCTGTCTGTCTGTATAGTAACACCTCCTAACCCTAACCTATCTGTCTGTCTGTCTGTCTGTCTGTCTGTATAGTAACACCTCCTAACCTGTCTGTCTGTTTGTCTGTATAGTAACACCTCCTAACCATAACCTGTCTGTCTGTCTGTCTGTCTGTACAGTAACACCTCCTTACCCTAACCTGTCTGTCTGTGTGTCTGTCTGTTCAGTAACACCTCCTAACCCTAACCTGTCTGTCTGTCTGTCTGATCAGTAACACCACCTAACCCTAACCTGTCTGTCTGTCTGTCTGTCTGTCTGTCTGTCTGTCTGTCTGTCTGTCTGTTTAGTAACACCTCCTTACCTGTCTGTCTGTCTGTCTGTCTGTCTGTCTGTCTGTCTGTTCAGTATCACCTCCTAACTCTAACCTGTCTGTCTGTCTGTCTGTCTGTCTCTGTCTGTTTGTCTGTCTGTACAGTAACACCTCCTAACCCTAACCTGTCTGTCTGTCTGTACAGTAACACCTCCTAACCCTAACCTGTCTGTCTGTCTGTCTGTACAGTAACACCTCCTAACTCTAACCTGTCTGTCTGTCTGTCTGTCTGTCTGTCTGTCTGTCTGTCTGTCTGTATAGTAACACCTCCTAACCCTAACCTGTCTGTCTGTCTGTCTGTACAGTAACACCTCCTAACCCTAACCTGTCTGTCTGTCTGTCTGTCTGTACAGTAACACCTCCTAACCATAACCTGTCTGTCTGTCTGTCTCTGTCTGTCTGTCTATCTGTCTGTTCAGTAACACCTCCTAACCCTAAACTGTCTGTCTGTCTGTCTGTCTGTCTTTCTGTCTGTTTGTCTGTCTGTCTGTATAGTAACACCTCCTAACCTGTCTGTCTGTCTGTCTGTCTGTCTGTCTGTATAGTAACACCTCCTAACCATAACCTGTCTGTCTGTCTGTCTGTCTGTATATTAACACCTCCTAACCTGTCTGTCTGTCTGTACAGTAACACCTCCTAACCCTAACCTGTCTGTCTGTCTGTCTAGTAACACCTGCTAACTCTAACCTGTCTGTCTGTCTGTACAGTAACACCTCCTAACTCTAACCTGTCTGTCTGTCTGTCTGTATAGTAACACCTCCTAGCCCTAACCTGTCTGTCTGTCTGTCTGTCTGTCTGTACAGTAACACCTCCTAACCCTAACCTGTCTGTCTGTCTCTGTCTGTCTGTCTGTTCAGTAACACCTCCTAACCCTAACCTGTCTGTCTGTCTGTCTGTATAGTAACACCTCCTAACCTGTCTGTCTGTCTGTCTGTTTGTATAGTAACACCTCCTAACCATAACCTGTCTGTCTGCCTGTCTGTCTGTCTATCTGTAAAGTAACACCTCCTACCCCTAACCTGTCTGTCTGTCTGTATAGCAACACCTCCAAACCCTAACCTGTCTGTCTGTCTGTATAGTAACACCTCCTAACCTGTCTGTCTGTCTGTCTGTATAGTAACACCTCCTAACCATAACCTGTCTGTCTGTCTGTCTGTCTGTCTGTCTGTCTATGTCTCTGTCTGTCTGTCTGTCTGTCTGTCTGTCTGTCTGTCTGTCTGTCTGTCGGTCTGTCTGTACAGTAACACTTCCAAACCATAACCTGTCTGTCTGTCTGTCTGTACAGTAACACCTCCCAACTCTAACCTGTCTGTCTGTCTGTCTGTCTGTCTGTATAGTAACACCTCCTAACCCTAACCTGTCTGTCTGTCTGTCTGTCTGTACAGTAACACCTCCTAACCCTAACCTGTCTGTCTGTCTGTCTGTCTGTCTTTCTGTACAGTAACACCTCCTAACCATAACCTGTATGTCTGTCTGTTTCTGTCTGTCTGTCTGTCTGTCTGTTCAGTAACACCTCCTAACCCTAACCTGTCTGTCTGTCTGTCTGTCTGTCTGTCTGTCTGTCTGTCTGTCTGTCTGTCTGTCTGTCTGTATAGTAACACCTCCTAACCTGTCTGTCTGTCTGTCTGTCTGTCTGTATAGTAACACCTCCTAACCATAACCTGTCTGTCTGTCTGTCTGTCTGTCTGTCTTTATATTAACACCTCCTAACCTGTCTGTCTGTCTGTACAGTAACACCTCCTAACCATAACCTGTCTGTCTTTCTGTCTGTCTGTCTGTCTGTCTGTCTGTCTGTCTGTCTGTCTGTCTGTCTGTCTGTTCAGTAACACCTCCTAACCCTAACCTGTCTGTCTGTACAGTAACACCTCCTAACTCTAACCTGTCTGTCTGTCTGTCTGTCTGTCTGTCTGTATAGTAACACCTCCTAACCCTAACCTTTCTGTCTGTCTGTCTGTACAGTAACACCTCCTAACCCTAACCTGTCTGTCTGTCTGTCTGTCTGTCTGTCTGTCTGTATAGTAACACTTCCTAACCCTAACCTGTCTGTCTGTACAGTAACACCTCCTAACTCTAACCTGTCTGTCTGTCTGTCTGTCTGTATAGTAACACCTCCTAACCCTAACCTTTCTGTCTGTCTGTCTGTACAGTAACACCTCCTAACCCTAACCTGTCTGTCTGTCTGTCTGTCTGTCTGTCTGTCTGTCTGTCTGTCTGTCTGTCTGTATAGTAACACCTCCTAACCCTAACCTGTCTGTCTGTCTGTCTGTCTGTCTGTCTGTCTGTTCAGTAACACCTCCTAACCCTAACCTGTCTGTCTGTACAGTAACACCTCCTAACTCTAACCTGTCTGTCTGTCTGTCTGTCTGTCTGTCTGTCTGTCTGTCTGTCGATAGTAACACCTCCTAACCCTAACCTTTCTGTCTGTCTGTCTGTACAGTAACACCTCCTAACCCTAACCTGTCTGTCTGTCTGTCTGTCTGTCTGTCTGTATAGTAACACCTCCTAACCCTAACCTGTCTGTCTGTCTGTCTGTCTGTCTGTCTGTATAGTAACACTTCCTAACCCTAACCTGTCTGTCTGTCTGTCTGTCTGTTCAGTAACACCTCCTAACCCTAACCTGTCTGTCTGTCTGTACAGTAACACCTCCTAACTCTAACCTGTCTGTCTGTCTGTATGGTAACACCTCCTAACCCTAACCTGTCTGTCTGTCTGTCTGTACAGTAACACCTCCTAACCCTAACCTGTCTGTCTGTCTGTCTGTCTGTCTGTACAGTAACACCTCCTAACCATAACCTGTCTGTCTGTCTGTCTCTGTCTGTCTGTCTGTCTGTTCAGTAACACCTCCTAACCCTAACCTGTCTGTCTGTCTGTCTGTATAGTAACACCTCCTAACATGTCTGTCTGTCTGAATGTCTGTCTGTCTGTCTGTATAGTAACACCTCCGAACCATAACCTGTCTGTCTGTCTGTCTGTCTGTCTGTCTGTCTGTCTGTCTGTCTGTATATTAACACCTCCTAACCTGTCTGTCTGTCTGTACAGTAACACCTCCTAACCATAACCTGTCTGTCTGTCTGTCTGTCTGTCTGTCTGTCTGTCTGTCTGTCTGTTCAGTAACACCTCCTAACCCTAACCTGTCTGTCTGTACAGTAACACCTCCTAACCCTAACCTGTCTGTCTGTACAGTAACACCTCCTAACTCTAACCTGTCTGTCTGTCTGTCTGTCTGTCT
>NC_138302.1:1572500-1792500 GCF_965601325.2 Salmo salar | reverse complement strand
CAGGATGAAGATAAAAATACTATTGTAATATATTCCATTTAAACAAAGTTACTTACAGTCATGTGTGTATACATGTTATGTTTCTGTGGCCGTGGGAATTGAACCTACAACCCTGGCATTGTAAGCTCCATACCACAAGTAGCAGCAGAAAAAAAATGGTGGGGTAGTTCTTCTCTAAGGTCCAGACATGGTGGGGTAGTTCTGCTCTAAGGTCCAGATATGGTGGGGTAGTTCTGCTCTAAGGTCCAGACATGGTGGGGTAGTTCTGTTGTAAGGTCCAGACATGGTGGGGTAGTTCTGCTCTAAGGTCCAGACATGGTGGGGTAGTTCTGTTGTAAGGTCCAGACATGGTGGGGTAGTTCTGCTCTAAGGTCCAGACATGGTGGGGTAGTTCTGCTCTAAGGTCCAGACATGGTGGGGTAGTTCTGCTCTAAGGTCCAGACATGGTGGGGTAGTTCTGCTTTAAGGTCCAGCTGTTATTACAGAAATCATTTGAAACGTTATGCTACATTCAGGTGCTTCTTACTCTTGGATAATGATTTGACTTGAGGTGTCCTGTATAGAACTTTAGAGGGAGAGACATGGTGGGGTATAAACAGTAGAACTATGGAGAATGATTTGACTTGAGGTGTCCTGTATATACAGTGGAACTATAAAGCATGATTTGACTTGAGGTGTACTGTATAAACAGTAGAACTATAGAGAATGATTTGACTTGAGGTGTCCTGTATAAACAGTAGAACTATAGAGAATGATTTGACTTGAGGTGTCCTGTATAAACAGTATAACTAGAGAGATTGACTTGAGGTGTCCTGTATAAACAGTATAACTAGAGAGATTGACTTGAGGTGTCCTGTATAAACAGTATAACTAGAGAGATTGACTTGAGGTGTCCTGTATAAACAGTATAACTAGAGAGATTGACTTGAGGTGTCCTGTATAAACAGTAGAACTATGGAGAATGATTTGACTTGAGGTGTCCTCTATATACAGTGGAACTATAAAGCATGATTTGACTTGAGGTGTACTGTATAAACAGTAGAACTATAGAGAATGATTTGACTTGAGGTGTCCTGTATAAACAGTATAACTAGAGAGATTGACTTGAGATGTCCTGTATAAACAGTAGAACTATGGAGAATGATTTGACTTGAGGTGTCCTGTATAAACAGTAGAACTAGAGAGAATGATTTGACCTGAGGTGTCCTGTATAAACCATATAACTATAGAGAATGATTTGACTTGAGGTGTCATGTATAGAACTATATAACTATAGAGAATGATTTGACTTGAGGTGTCCTGTATAGAACTATAGAACTATGGAGAATGATTTGACTTGAGGTGTCCTGTATAAACAGTAGAACAATAAGGTGAGGAGGTTTTAACTCCAACCCTGTTCCTGGAGAGATACCCCTCCTGGAGGTTTTATCTCCAACCCTGTTCCTGGAGAGATACCCCTCCTGCAGGTTTTAACTCCAACCCTGTTCCTGGAGAGATACCCCTCCTGGAGGTTTTATCTCCAACCCTGTTCCTGGAGAGATACCCCTCCTGGAGGTTTTATCTCCAACCCTGTTCCTGGAGAGATACCCCTCCTGGAGGTTTTATCTCGTTGATTCATTTATTCTGTTCTGTATTCCAGCCTCCTCCCACCAGCCTCCTCTGGTCACTTCTCCTGCCTGATGTGTGTGTGTGTGTGTGTGTGTGTGTGTGTGTGTGTGTGTGTGTGTGTGTGTGTGTGTGTGTGTGTGTGAGTGTATGTGTGTCTGTTTCTACGGTGTGTGTGTGTGTCTGGTGTGTGTGTGTGTAGTGTGTCTAGGTAGAGAGAGAAACAGATGGCAGAGTCTCTGACGTCACACACACACTGCCATCACCATCAATCTCACACACACATACACACACGCACACACACTGCCATCACCATCAATCTCACACACGCACACACACTGCCATCACCATCAATCTCACACACACCGTAGACACACACACACACACACACACACACACACACACACACACACACACACACACACACACACACACTGCCATCACCATCAATCTCACACACACCGTAGACACAGACACACACTGCATATACACACACACACACACACACACACACACACACACACACACACACACACACACACACACACACACACACACACACACACACACACACACGTTGGTGGTGTCTGACCTGGGTCCACTCTGCTGACCCGTTGGTGGTGTCTGACCTGATCCACTCTGCTGACCCGTTGGTGGTGTCTGAACTGGGTCCACTCTGTTGACCTGTTGGTGGTGTCTGAACTGGGTCCACTCTGTTGACCCGTTGGTGGTGTCTGACCCGGGTCCACTCTGCTGACCCGTTGGTGGTGTCTGACCTGTTGATGGTGTCTGAACTGGTCCACTCTGCTGACCCGTTGGTGGTGTCTGACCTGGTCCACTCTGTTGACCCGTTGTTGGTGTCTGACCGGGTCCACTCTGTTGACCCGTTGGTGGTGTCTGACCTGGATCCACTCTGACCTGGTCCACTCTGTTGACTCGTTGGTGGTGTCTGACCTGGGTCCACTCTGTTGACCCGTTGGTGGTGTCTGACCCGTTGATGGTGTCTGACCTGGGTCCACTCTGCTGACCCGTTGGTGGTGTCTGACCTGGGTCTACTCTGCTGAGCCGTTGGTGGTGTCTGACCCGTTGGTGGTGTCTGACCTGGGTCCACTCTGTTGACCCATTGGTGGTGTCTGACCCGTTGATGGTGTCTGACCTAGTCCACTCTGCTGACCCATTGGTGGTGTCTGACCTGGTCCACTCTGCTGACCCGTTGGTGGTGTCTGACCTGGTCCACTCTGCTGACCCGTTGGTGGTGTCTGACCTGGTCCACTCTGCTGACCCGTTGGTGGTGTCTGACCCGTTGATGGTGTCTGACCTGGGTCCACTCTGACCTGGGTCCACTCTGCTGACCCGTTGGTGGTGTCTGACCCGTTGGTGGTGTCTGACCTGATCCACTCTGTTGACCCGTTGGTGGTGTCTGACCTGGGTCCACTCTGCTGACTCGTTGGTGGTGTCTGACCTGGGTCCACTCTGCTGACTCGTTGGTGGTGTCTGACCTGGTCCACTCTGCTGACCCGTTGGTGGTGTCTGACCCGGGTCCACTCTGCTGACCCATTGGTGGTGTCTGACCTGGGTCCACTCTGTTGACCCGTTGGTGGTGTCTGACCCGTTGATGGTGTCTGACCTGGTCCACTCTGCTGACCCGTTGGTGGTGTCTGACCTGGGTCCACTCTGCTGACCCATTGGTGGTGTCTGACCTGGTTCACTCTGCTGACCCGTTGGTGGTGTCTGACCTGGGTCCACTCTGCTGACCCGTTGGTGGTGTCTGACCCGTTGATGGTGTCTGACCTGGGTCCACTCTGACCTGGGTCCACTCTGCTGACCCGTTGGTTGTGTCTGACCCGTTGGTGGTGTCTGACCTGATCCACTCTGTTGATCCGTTGGTGGTGTCTGACCTGGGTCCACTCTGCTGACTCGTTGGTGGTGTCTGACCTGGGTCCACTCTGCTGACTCGTTGGTGGTGTCTGACCTGGTCCACTCTGCTGACCCGTTGGTGGTGTCTGACCCGGGTCCACTCTGCTGACCCGTTGGTGGTGTCTGACCTGGGTCCACTCTGTTGACCCGTTGGTGGTGTCTGACCTGGGTCCACTCTGCTGACCCGTTGGTGGTGTCTGACCTGGGTCCACTCTGTTGACCCGTTGGTGGTGTCTGACCTGGGTCCACTCTGCTGACCCGTTGGTGGTGTCTGACCTGGGTCCACACTGCTCACCCGTTGGTGGTGTCTGACCTGGGTCCACTCTGCTGACCCGTTGGTGGTGTCTGACCTGGTCCACTCTGCTGACCCTTTGGTGGTGTCTGACCTGGTCCACTCTGTTGACACGAGCTTCATGCGTGACCTCCAACACTCCATTACCTCCCAGCAGGTAGTGAGTCAGCGGGTTTCTCTGAGCACACATTAGCAGAGAGGTTTAATCATCTATTGACACAAAGACCCCCGATCTCTCTGTCTGTCTGTCTGTCTGTCTGTCTGTCTGTCTGTCTGTCTGTCTGTCTGTCTGTCTGTCTGTCTGTCTGTCTGTCTGTCTGTCTGTCTGTCTGTCTGTCTGTCTGTCTGTCTGTCTCTCTCTGTCTCTCTCTGTCTCTCTCTCTCTGTCTCTCTCCCCCTCCCTCCCTGTCTCTCTCTCTCTCTCTCTCTCTGTCTCTCTCTCGCTCTCGCTCTCTCTGTCTCTCTCTCGCTCTCGCTCTCGCTCTCTCTGTCTCGCTCTCTCTCTCTCGCTCTCTCTCTGCTCGTTCTCCATAGTGTCTGCAGCAGTGGTCAGGTGTAGGGTTAGTATACGGGTGTGTGTGAAGCATTTGGTCAGGTTTGGGGTTAGGTGTGTGTAGCCGAGGTCAGTAAGTTAGTGTGTGTGTTAAGTGTGTGTGTGTGGTCAGTGATGGCGTCCAACTCCACGACCCAGTTCTTTGCTCTGTCCCAGTCCTTCAGTATCTCTGACATCATCATCATCGCTGCTTACTTCCTGCTCAACGTAGCCGTCGGCATCTGGGTGAGACTTCTCTGATACTGTCTGTGAGACTTCTCTGATACTGTCTGTCTGTCTGTCTAACAATGTGTCTGTCTGTCTGTCTGTCTGTCTGTCTGTCTGTCTGTCTGTCTGTCTGTCTGTCTGTCTGTCTGTCTGTCTGTCTGTCTGTCTGTGTGTAACTACGGACCCCTGGTGTGTGTAACTATGGACCCCTGGTGTGTGTAACTACGGACCCCTGGTGTGTGTAACCGTGTGTAGCTATGGACCCCTAGTGTGTGTAACTACGGACCCCTGGTGTGTGTAACTACGGACCCCTGGTGTGTGTAACTGTGTGTAACTATGGACCCCTGGTGTGTGTAACTACGGACCCCTGGTGTGTGTAACTACGGACCCCTGGTGTGTGTAACTACGGACCCCTGGTGTGTGTAACTATGGACCCCTGGTGTGTGTAACTATGGACCCCTGGTGTGTGTAACTACGGACCCCTGGTGTGTGTAACTCTGTGTAACTACGGACCCCTGGTGTGTGTAACTACGGACCCCTGGTGTGTGTAACTACGGACCCCTGGTGTGTGTAACTATGGACCCCTGGTGTGTGTAACTATGGACCCCTGGTGTGTGTAACTATGGACCCCTGGTGTGTGTAACTACGGACCCCTGGTGTGTGTAACTGCGGACCCCTGGTGTGTGTAACTCTGTGTAACTACGGACCCCTGCTGTGTGTAACTACGGACCCCTGGTGTGTGTAACTACGGACCCCTGGTGTGTGTAACTCTGTGTAACTACGGACCCCTGGTGTGTGTAACTCTGTGTAACTACGGACCCCTTGTGTGTGTAACTACGGACCCCTGGTGTGTGTAACTGTGTGTAACTATGGACCCCTGGTGTGTGTAACTACGGACCCCTGGTGTGTGTAACTGTGTGTAACTACGGACCCCTGGTGTGTGTAACTACGGACCCCTGGTGTGTGTAACTATGGACCCCTAGTGTGTGTAACTACTGACCCCTGGTGTGTGTAACTGTGTGTAACTATGGACCCCTGGTGTGTGTAACTATGGACCTCTGGTGTGTGTAACTATGGACCCCTGGTGTGTGTAACTACAGACCCCTGGTGTGTGTAACTACGGACCCCTGGTGTGTGTAACGCTGTGTAACTATGGACCCCTGGTGTGTGTAACTACGGACCCCTGTTGTATCTACGGATCCTGGTGTGTGTAACTACGGACCCTGGTGTGTGTAACTACGGACCCCTGGTGTGTGTAACTACGGACCCCTGGTGTGTGTAACTACGGACCCCTGGTGTGTGTAACTGTGTGTAACTATGGACCCCTGGTGTGTGTAACTATGGACCCCTGGTGTGTGTAACTACGGACCCCTGGTGTGTGTAACTACGGACCCCTGGTGTGTGTAACTACGGACCCCTGGTGTGTGTAACTATGGACCCCTGGTGTGTGTAACTACGGACCCCTGGTGAGTGTAACTGCGGACCCCTGGTGTGTGTAACTCTGTTTAAATACGGACCCCTGGTGTGTGTAACTACGGACCCCTGGTGTGTGTAACTACGGACCCCTGGTGTGTGTAACTATGGACCCCTGGTGTGTGTAACTATGGACCCCTGGTGTGTGTAACTACGGACCCCTGGTGTGTGTAACTGCGGACCCCTGGTGTGTGTAACTCTGTGTAACTATGGACCCCTGGTGTGTGTAACTACGGACCCCTGGTGTGTGTAACTCTGTGTAACTACGGACCCCTGCTGTGTGTAACTACGGACCCCTGGTGTGTGTAACTACGGACCCCTGGTGTCTGTAACTCTGTGTAACTACGGACCCCTGGTGTGTGTAACTCTGTGTAACTACGGACCCCTGGTGTGTGTAACTACGGACCCCTGGTGTGTGTAACTACGGACCCCTGGTGTGTGTAACTCTGTGTAACTACGGACCCCTGGTGTGTGTAACTCTGCGTAACTACGGACCCCTGGTGTGTGTAACTACGGAGCCCTGGTGTGTGTAACTGTGTGTAACTATGGACCCCTGGTGTGTGTAACTATGGACCCCTGGTGTGTGTAACTGTGTGTAACTACGGACCCCTGGTGTGTGTAACTACGGACCCCTGGTGTGTGTAACTATGGACCCCTAGTGTGTGTAACTACTGACCCCTGGTGTGTGTAACTGTGTGTAACTATGGACCCCTGGTGTGTGTAACTATGGACCTCTGGTGTGTGTAACTATGGACCCCTGGTGTGTGTAACTACGGACCCCTGGTGTGTGTAACTACGGACCCCTGGTGTGTGTAACGCTGTGTAACTACGGACCCCTGGTGTGTGTAACTACGGACCCCTGGTGTAACTACGGACCCCTGGTGTGTGTAACTACGGACCCCTGGTGTGTGTAACTACAGACCCCTGGTGTGTGTAACTACGGACCCCTGGTGTGTGTAACTGTGTGTAACTATGGACCCCTGGTGTGTGTAACTACGGACCCCTGGTGTGTGTAACTACGGACCCCTGGTGTGTGTAACTATGGACCCCTGGTGTGTGTAACTACGGACCCCTGGTGTGTGTAACTGCGGACCCCTGGTGTGTGTAACTCTGTGTAACTATGGACCCCTGGTGTGTGTAACTACGGACCCCTGGTGTGTGTAACTACGGACCCCTGGTGTGTGTAACTACGGACCCCTGGTGTGTGTAACTGCGGACCCCTGGTGTGTGTAACTCTGTGTAACTATGGACCCCTGGTGTGTGTAACTACGGACCCCTGGTGTGTGTAACTCTGTGTAACTACGGACCCCTGGTGTGTGTAACTACGGACCCCTGGTGTGTGTAACTACGGACCCCTGGTGTGTGTAACTGTGTGTAACTATGGACCCCTGGTGTGTGTAACTATGGACCCCTGGTGTGTGTAACTACGGACCCCTGGTGTGTCTAACTGTGTGTAACTACGGACCCCTGGTGTGTGTTCCAGTCGTCCTGCAGGGTCAGCAGGAATACTCTGAGTGGATACTTCTTGGCTGGGAGGGACATGGCCTGGTGGCCGGTGAGTCTGATCTCAGCCTCCGTTACGTCGTCCGTTAATCTGAAACAGTCCTGCATTTCCTGTTGATCGGAGCCTCTCTGTTTACCGTGTGTGTGTGTGTGTGTGTGTGTGTGTGTGTGTGTGTGTGTGTGTGTGTGTGTGTGGAGATCGGAGCGTCTCTGTTTGCCAGCAGCGAGGGCTCTGGTCTGTTCATCGGTCTGGCTGGAACTGGTGCCGCTGGAGGAATCGCTGTAGCTGGCTTCGAGTGGAACGTAAGGACACACACACACACACACACACACACACACAGTTACACACACACACAAACACACACACAGTTACACAACAACAAAAAAAACATTTATAAACAAAAATCGGCGTTGAGCTCCAATCACATCGCATCTAGAGAGAGACGTCATGATTGGTCCTGGCACACCAAAACAACGTGCCATGGGAAGGCTTCTCTCCAATCACATCGCATCTAGAGAGAGACGTCATGATTGGTCCTGGCGCACCAAAACAATGTGCCAAGGGAAGGCCCTCTCCAATCACATCTAGAGAGAGACGTCATGATTGGTCCTGGCACACCAAAACAACGTGTCAAGGGAAGGCTTCTCTCCAATCACATCTAGAGAGATACGTCATGATTGGTACTGGCACACCAAAACAACGTGTCAAGGGAAGGCTTCTCTCCAATCACATCGCATCTAGAGAGATACGTCATGATTGGTCCTGGCGCACCAAAACATTGTGCCAAGGGAAGGCTTCTCTCCAATCACATCGCATCTAGAGAGAGACGTCATGATTGGTCCTGGCGCACCAAAACAATGTGCCAAGGGAAGGCCCTCTCCAATCACATCTAGAGAGAGACGTCATGATTAGTCCTGGCACACCAAAACAACGTGCCAAGGGAAGGCTTCTCTCCAATCACATCGCATCTAGAGAGAGACGTCATTGACAGAAACAACTTGAATCGTTGCATCTCCTTGTGTTGTTGTCCTCCGGTGGCTGGCTAGCTAAACACGTAGCACGCAGACAGACAGAGCAACATAGGACCAACAGCGTGCAGACGGACCAGCAGCACGCAGACAGACAGAGCAACATAGGACCAGCAGCATGCAGACAGACAGAGCAACATAGGACCAGCAGCACGCAGACAGACAGAGCAACATAGGAACAGCAGCATGCAGACAGACAGAGCAGCATAGGACCAGCAGCATGCAGACAGACAGAGCAACATAGGACCAGCAGCATGCAGACAGACAGAGCAACATAGAACACACAGACAGACAGAGCAACATAGGACCAGCAGCATGCAGACAGATAGAGCAACATAGGACCAGCAGCATGCAGACAGACAGAGCAACATAGGACCAGCAGCATGCAGACAGACAGAGCAACATAGGACCAGCATCACGCAGACAGACAGAGCAACATAGGACCAGCAGCACGCAGACAGACAGAGCAACATAGGACCAGCAGCACGCAGACAGACAGAGCAACATAGGACCAGCAGCACGCAGACAGACAGAGCAACATAGGACCACCAGCATGCCGAAAGACAGAGCAACATAGGACCAGCAGCACGCAGACAGACAGAGCAACATAGGACCAGCAGCATGCAGACAGACAGAGCAACATAGGACCAGCAGCATGCAGACAGACAGAGCAACATAGGACCTGCAGCGCGCAGACAGACAGAGCAACATAGGACCAGCAGCAAGCAGACATACAGAGCAACATAGGACAGACAGACAGAGCAACATAGGACCAGCAGCATGCAGACAGACAGAGCAACATAGGACAGACAGACAGACAGACAGACAGACAGACAGACAGACAGACAGACAGACAGAGCAACATAGGACACACAGACAGACAGAGCAACATAGGACCAGCAGCATGCAGACAGACAGAGCAACATAGGACCAGCAGCATGCAGACAGACAGAGCAACATAGAACACACAGACAGACAGAGCAACATAGGACCAGCAGCATGCAGACAGACAGAGCAACATAGGACCAGCAGCATGCAGACAGACAGAGCAACATAGGACCAGCAGCACGCAGACAGACAGAGCAACATAGGACCAGCAGCATGCAGACAGACAGAGCAGCATAGAACCAGCAGCATGCAGACAGACAGAGCAACATAGGACCAGCAGCACGCAGACAGACAGAGCAACATAGGACCAGCAGCACGCAGACAGACAGAGCAGCATAGGACATACAGACAGAGCAACATAGGACCAGCAGCATACAGACAGACAGAGCAACATAAGACAGACAGACAGACAGACAGAGCAACATAGGACCAGCAGCATGCAGACAGACAGTCAGACAGAGCAACATAAGACAGACAGACAGAGCAACATAGGACAAGCAGCATGTAGACAGACAGAGCAGCCTAGGACCAGCAGCATGCAGACAGACAGAGCAACATAGGACCAGCAGCATACAGACAGACAGAGCAACATAGGACCATCAGCAGGCAGACAGCCATACTGTCAGACAGAGCAACATAGGACCAGCAGCATGCAGACAGACAGAGCAGCACAGGACCAGCAGCATGCAGATAGACAGAGCAGCATAGGACCAGCAGACAGACAGAGCAGCCTAGGACCAGCAGCATGCAGACAGACAGAGCAACATAGGACCAGCAGCATACAGACAGACAGAGCAACATAGGACAAGCAGCATGCAGACAGACAGAGCAACATAGGACCAGCAGCATGGAGACAGACAGAGCAACGTAGGACCAGCAGCACGCAGACAGACTGAGCAACATAGGACACGCAGACAGACAGACAGACAGACAGACAGACAGACAGACAGACAGGACAGAGCAACATAGGACATGCAGACAGACAGACAGAGCAACATAGGACACGCAGACAGACAGACAGACAGAGCAACATAGGACCAGCAGCATGCAGACAGACAGACAGACAGTCAGACAGAGCAACATAAGACAGACAGACAGACAGACAGAGAGAGAAACATAGGACAATCAGCATGCAGACAGACAGAGCAACATAGGACCGGCAGCACACAGTCAGACAGAGCAACATAGGACCAGCAGCATGCAGACAGACAGAGCAGCATAGTACCAGCAGCATGCAGATAGACAGAGCAGCATAGGACCAGCAGACAGACAGAGCAGCCTAGGACCAGCAGCATGAAGACAGACAGAGCAACATAGGACCAGCAGCATACAGACAGACAGAGCAACATAGGACCAGCAGCAGCCAGACAGACAGACTGTCAGACAGAGCAACATAGGACCAGCAGCATGCAGACAGACAGAGCAGCATAGGACCAGCAGCATGCAGATAGACAGAGCAGCATAGGACCAGCAGACAGACAGAGCAACATAGGACCAGCAGCATGCAGACAGACAGAGCAACATAGGACCAGCAGCATACAGACAGACAGAGCAACATAGGACCAGCAGCACGCAGACAGACAGAGCAACATAGGTCCAGCAGCACGCAGACAGACAGAGCAACATAGGACCAGCAGCACGCAGACAGACAGAGCAACATAGGACAAGCAGCATGCAGACAGACAGAGCAACATAGGACCAGCAGCATGCAGACAGACAGAGCAACATAGGACCAGCAGCATGGAGACAGACAGAGCAACGTAGGACCAGCAGCACGCAGACAGACTGAGCAACATAGGACACGCAGAGAGACAGACAGACAGACAGACAGACAGAGCAACATAGGTCATGCAGACAGACAGACAGAGCAACATAGGACACGCAGACAGACAGAAAGACAGAGCAACATAGGACCAGCAGCATGCAGACAGACAGAGCAAAATAGGACACGCAGACAGATAGACAGAGCAACATAGGACACACAGACAGACAGACAGACAGAGCAACATAGGACACACAGACAGACAGACAAAGCAACATAGGACACGCAGACAGACAGACAGAGCAACATAGGACACACAGATAGACAGAGAGAGCAACATAGGACCAGCAGCACGCAGACAGACAGAGCAACATGGGACATGCAGATAGACAGAGCAACATAGGACCAGCAGCATGCAGACAGACAGAGCAACATAGGACCAGCAGCACGCAGACAGACAGAGCAACATAGGACCAGCAGCATGCAGTCAGACAGACAGACAGTCAGACAGAGCAACATAGGACCAGCAGCATGCAGACAGACAGAGAAACATAGGTCCATCAGCACGCAGACAGACAGACAGTCAGACAGAGCAACATAGGACCAGCAGCATGCAGACAGACAGAGCAGCATAGGACCAGCAGCATGCAGACAGACAGAGCAGCTAGGACCAGCAGCATGCAGACAGACAGAGCAGCATAGGACCAGCAGACAGACAGAGCAGCATAGGACCAGCAGCATGCAGACAGACAGAGCAACATAGGACCAGCAGCATACAGACAGACAGAGCAACATAGGACCAGCAGCAGCAGACAGACGGCAGC
This sequence comes from Salmo salar, assembly GCF_965601325.2. Lineage (NCBI taxonomy): Eukaryota > Metazoa > Chordata > Actinopteri > Salmoniformes > Salmonidae > Salmo > Salmo salar. The sequence goes on along the minus strand of NC_138302.1, from coordinate 1,780,447 downwards.
TAGGACCAGCAGCCATGCAGACAGACAGAGCAGCATAGGACCAGCAGACAGACAGAGCAGCATAGGACCAGCAGCATGCAGACAGACAGAGCAACATAGGACCAGCAGCATACAGACAGACAGAGCAACATAGGACCAGCAGCACGCAGACATACAGAGCAACATAGGACCAGCAGCACACAGACAGACAGAGCAACATAGGACCAGCAGCATGCAGACAGACAGAGCAACATAGGACAGACAGACAGAGCAACATAGGACACGCAGACAGACAGAGCAACATAGGACAGACAGACAGAGCAACATAGGAAACACAGACAGACAGAGCAACATAGGACACGCAGACAGACAGACAGACAGACAGAGCAACATAGGACACGCAGCACGCAGACAGACAGAGCAACATAGGACCAGCAGCACGCAGACAGACAGAGCAACATAGGACACACAGACAGACAGACAGAGCAACATAGGACCAGCAGCACGCAGACAGACAGAGCAACATGGGACATGCAGACAGACAGAGCAACGTAGGACCAGCAGCATGCAGACAGACAGAGCAACATAGGACCAGCAGCACGCAGACAGACAGAGCAACATAGGACCAGCAGCATGCAGTCAGACAGACAGACAGTCAGACAGAGTAACATAGGACCAGCAGCATGCAGACAGACAGAGCAACATAGGACCAGCAGCACGCAGACAGACAGACAGTCAGACAGAGCAACATAGGACCAGCAGCATGCAGACAGACAGAGCAGCATAGGACCAGCAGCATGCAGACAGACAGAGCAACATAGGACCAGTAGCACGCAGACAGACAGAGCAACATAGGACCAGCAGCACGCAGACAGACAGAGCAACATAGGACCAGCAGCCCGCAGACAGACAGAACAACATAGGACCAGCAGCATGCAGACAGACAGAGCAACATAGGACCAGCAGCATGCAGACAGACATACAGACAGTCAGACAGTGCAACATAGGACAAGCAGCATGCAGACAGACAGAGCAACATAGGACCGGCAGCACGCAGACAGACAGACAGTCAGACAGAGCAACATAGGACCAGCAGCATGCAGACAGACAGAGCAGCATAGGACCAGCAGCATGCAGATAGACAGAGCAGCATAGCACCAGCAGACAGACAGAGCAGCCTAGGACACGCAGCACGCAGACAGACAGAGCAACATAGGACCAGCAGCACGCAGACAGACAGAGCAGCATAGGACCAGCAGACAGACAGAGCAACATAGGACCAGCAGCATGCAGACAGACAGAGCAACATAGGACCAGCAGCGTACAGAGAGACAGAGCAACATAGGACCAGCAGCACGCAGACAGACAGAGCAACATAGGTCCAGCAGCACGCAGACAGACAGAGCAACATAGGACCAGCAGCACGCAGACAGACAGAGCAACATAGGACAAGCAGCATGCAGACAGACAGAGCAACATAGGACCAGCAGCATGCAGACAGACAGAGCAACATAGGACCAGCAGCATGGAGACAGACAGAGCAACGTAGGACCAGCAGCACGCAGACAGACTGAGCAACATAGGACACGCAGAGAGACAGACAGACAGACAGAGCAACATAGGTCATGCAGACAGACAGACAGAGCAACATAGGACACGCAGACAGACAGACAGACAGAGCAACATAGGACCAGCAGCATGCAGACAGACAGAGCAAAAAGGACACGCAGACAGACAGACAGACAGACAGAGCAACATAGGACACGCAGCACGCAGACAGACAGAGCAACATAGGACCAGCAGCACGCAGACAGACAGAGCAACATAGGACACACAGACAGACAGACAGAGCAACATAGGACCAGCAGCACGCAGACAGACAGAGCAACATGGGACATGCAGACAGACAGAGCAACGTAGGACCAGCAGCATGCAGACAGACAGAGCAACATAGGACCAGCAGCACGCAGACAGACAGAGCAACATAGGACCAGCAGCATGCAGTCAGACAGACAGACAGTCAGACAGAGTAACATAGGACCAGCAGCATGCAGACAGACAGAGCAACATAGGACCAGCAGCACGCAGACAGACAGACAGTCAGACAGAGCAACATAGGACCAGCAGCATGCAGACAGACAGAGCAGCATAGGACCAGCAGCATGCAGACAGACAGAGCAACATAGGACCAGCAGCACGCAGACAGACAGAGCAACATAGGACCAGCAGCACGCAGACAGACAGAGCAACATAGGACCAGCAGCCCGCAGACAGACAGAACAACATAGGACCAGCAGCATGCAGACAGACAGAGCAACATAGGACCAGCAGCATGCAGACAGACAGACAGACAGTCAGACAGTGCAACATAGGACAAGCAGCATGCAGACAGACAGAGCAACATAGGACCGGCAGCACGCAGACAGACAGACAGTCAGACAGAGCAACATAGGACCAGCAGCATGCAGACAGACAGAGCAGCATAGGACCAGCAGCATGCAGATAGACAGAGCAGCATTGCACCAGCAGACAGACAGAGCAGCCTAGGACACGCAGCACGCAGACAGACAGAGCAACATAGGACCAGCAGCACGCAGACAGACAGAGCAGCATAGGACCAGCAGACAGACAGAGCAACATAGGACCAGCAGCATGCAGACAGACAGAGCAACATAGGACCAGCAGCGTACAGACAGACAGAGCAACATAGGACCAGCAGCACGCAGACAGACAGAGCAACATAGGTCCAGCAGCACGCAGACAGACAGAGCAACATAGGACCAGCAGCACGCAGACAGACAGAGCAACATAGGACAAGCAGCATGCAGACAGACAGAGCAACATAGGACCAGCAGCATGCAGACAGACAGAGCAACATAGGACCAGCAGCATGGAGACAGACAGAGCAACGTAGGAACAGCAGCACGCAGACAGACTGAGCAACATAGGACACGCAGAGAGACAGACAGACAGACAGAGCAACATAGGTCATGCAGACAGACAGACAGAGCAACATAGGACACGCAGACAGACAGACAGACAGACAGAGCAACATAGGACCAGCAGCATGCAGACAGACAGAGCAAAAAGGACACGCAGACAGATAGACAGAGCAACATAGGACACACAGACAGACAGACAGACAGAGCAACATAGGACACACAGACAGACAGACAAAGCAACATAGGACACGCAGACAGACAGACAGAGCAACATAGGACACACAGACAGACAGACAGAGCAACATAGGACCAGCAGCACGCAGACAGACAGAGCAACATGGGACATGCAGACAGACAGAGCAACATAGGACCAGCAGCATGCAGACAGACAGAGCAACATAGGACCAGCAGCACGCAGACAGACAGAGCAACATAGGACCAGCAGCATGCAGTCAGACAGACAAACAGTCAGACAGAGCAACATAGGACCAGCAGCATGCAGACAGACAGAGCAACATAGGTCCATCATTACGCAGACAGACAGTCAGACAGAGCAACATAGGACCAGCAGCATGCAGACAGACAGAGCAGCATAGGACCAGCAGCATGCAGACAGACAGAGCAGCTAGGACCAGCAGCATGCAGACAGACAGAGCAGCATAGGACCAGCAGACAGACAGAGCAGCATAGGACCAGCAGCATGCAGACAGACAGAGCAACATAGGACCAGCAGCATACAGACAGACAGAGCAACATAGGACCAGCAGCATGCAGACAAACAGAGCAACATAGGACCAGCAGCATGCAGACAGACAGAGCAGCTAGGACCAGCAGCATGCAGACAGACAGAGCAGCATAGGACCAGCAGACAGACAGAGCAGCATAGGACCAGCAGCATGCAGACAGACAGAGCAACATAGGACCAGCAGCATACAGACAGACAGAGCAACATAGGACCCGCAGCACGCAGACATACAGAGCAACATAGGACCAGCAGCACACAGACAGACAGAGCAACATAGGACCAGCAGCATGCAGACAGACAGAGCAACATAGGACAGACAGACAGAGCAACATAGGACACGCAGACAGACAGAGCAACATAGGACAGACAGACAGAGCAACATAGGAAACACAGACAGACAGAGCAACATAGGACACGCAGACAGACAGACAGAGCAACATAGGACACGCAGCACGCAGACAGACAGAGCAACATAGGGCCAGCAGCACGCAGACAGACAGAGCAACATAGGACACACAGACAGACAGACAGAGCAACATAGGACCAGCAGCACGCAGACAGACAGAGCAACATGGGACATGCAGACAGACAGAGCAACGTAGGACCAGCAGCATGCAGACAGACAGAGCAACATAGGACCAGCAGCATGCAGTCAGACAGACAGTCAGACAGAGCAACATAGGACCAGCAGCATGCAGACAGACAGAGCAACATAGGACCAGCAGCACGCAGACAGACAGACAGACAGTCAGACAGAGCAACATAGGACCAGCAGCATGCAGACAGACAGAGCAGCATAGGACCAGCAGCATGCAGACAGACAGAGCAACATAGGACCAGCAGCACGCAGACAGACAGAGCAACATAGGACCAGCAGCACGCAGACAGACAGAGCAACATAGGACCAGCAGCCCGCAGACAGACAGAACAACATAGGACCAGCAGCATGCAGACAGACAGAGCAACATAGGACCAGCAGCATGCAGACAGACAGAGCAACATAGGACAGACAGACAGAGCAACATAGGACACACAGACAGACAGAGCAACATAGGACACGCAGACAGACAGACAGAGCAACATAGGAAACACAGACAGACAGAGCAACATAGGACACGCAGCACGCAGACAGACAGAGCAACATAGGACCAGTAGCACGCAGACAGACAGAGCAACATAGGACCAGCAGCATGCAGACAGACAGACAGACAGTCAGACAGTGCAACATAGGACAAGCAGCATGCAGACAGACAGAGCAACATAGGACAGACAGACAGAGCAACATAGGAAACACAGACAGACAGAGCAACATAGGACACGCAGACAGACAGACAGAGCAACATAGGACACGCAGCACGCAGACAGACAGAGCAACATAGGGCCAGCAGCACGCAGACAGACAGAGCAACATAGGACACACAGACAGACAGACAGAGCAACATAGGACCAGCAGCACGCAGACAGACAGAGCAACATGGGACATGCAGACAGACAGAGCAACGTAGGACCAGCAGCATGCAGACAGACAGAGCAACATAGGACCAGCAGCATGCAGTCAGACAGACAGTCAGACAGAGCAACATAGGACCAGCAGCATGCAGACAGACAGAGCAACATAGGACCAGCAGCACGCAGACAGACAGACAGACAGTCAGACAGAGCAACATAGGACCAGCAGCATGCAGACAGACAGAGCAGCATAGGACCAGCAGCATGCAGACAGACAGAGCAACATAGGACCAGCAGCACGCAGACAGACAGAGCAACATAGGACCAGCAGCACGCAGACAGACAGAGCAACATAGGACCAGCAGCCCGCAGACAGACAGAACAACATAGGACCAGCAGCATGCAGACAGACAGAGCAACATAGGACCAGCAGCATGCAGACAGACAGAGCAACATAGGACAGACAGACAGAGCAACATAGGACACACAGACAGACAGAGCAACATAGGACACGCAGACAGACAGACAGAGCAACATAGGAAACACAGACAGACAGAGCAACATAGGACACGCAGCACGCAGACAGACAGAGCAACATAGGACCAGTAGCACGCAGACAGACAGAGCAACATAGGACCAGCAGCATGCAGACAGACAGACAGACAGTCAGACAGTGCAACATAGGACAAGCAGCATGCAGACAGACAGAGCAACATAGGACTGGCAGCACGCAGACAGACAGACAGTCAGACAGAGCAACATAGGACCAGCAGCATGCAGACAGACAGAGCAGCATAGGACCAGCAGCATGCAGATAGACAGAGCAGCATAGCACCAGCAGACAGACAGAGCAGCCTAGGACACGCAGCACGCAGACAGACAGAGCAACATAGGACCAGCAGCACGAAGACAGACCGAGCAACATAGGACCAGCAGCACGCAGACAGACAGAGCAACATAGGACCAGCAGCACGCAGACAGACAGAGCAACATAGGACCAGCAGCACGCAGACAGACAGAGCAACATAGGACCAGCAGCATGGAGACAGACAGAGCAACGTAGGACCAGCAGCACGCAGACAGACTGAGCAACATAGGACATGCAGACAGACAGACAGAGCAACATAGTACACGCAGACAGACAGACAGACAGAGCAACATAGGACATGCAGACAGACAGACAGAGCAACATAGGACACGCAGACAGACAGACAGACAGACAGACAGACAGACAGACAGACAGAGCAACATAGGACCAGCAGCATGCAGACAGACAGAGCAAAATAGGACACGCAGACAGACAGACAGACAGAGCAACATAGGACACACAGACAGACAGACAAAGCAACATAGGACACGCAGACAGACAGACAGAGCAACATAGGACACACAGACAGACAGACAGACAGAGCAACATAGGACCAGCAGCACGCAGACAGACAGAGCAACATGGGACATGCAGACAGACAGAGCAACGTAGGACCAGCAGCATGCAGACAGAAAGAGCAACATAGGACCAGCAGCACGCAGACAGACAGAGCAACATAGGACCAGCAGCACGCAGACAGATAGACAGTCAGACAAGGCAACATAGGACCAGCAGCATGCAGACAAACAGAGCAGCATAGGACCAGCAGCATGCAGACAGACAGAGCAGCTAGGACCAGCAGCATGCAGACAGAGCAGCATAGGACCAGCAGACAGACAGAGCATCTTAGGACCAGCAGCATGCAGACAGACAGAGCACCATAGGACCAGCAGTATACAGACAGACAGAGCAACATAGGACCAGCAGCATGCAGACAGACAGAGCAACATAGGACCAGCAGCACGCAGACAGACAGAGCAACATAGGACCAGCAGCATGCAGACAGACAGAGCAACATAGGACCAGCAGCATGCAGACAGACAGACAGTCAGACAGAGCAACATAGGACAAGCAGCATGCAGACAGACAGAGCAACATAGGACCAGCAGCACGCAGACAGACAGACAGTCAGACAGAGCAACATAGGACCAGCAGCATGCAGACAGACAGAGCAGCATAGGACCAGCAGCATGCAGACAGACAGAGCAGCATAGGACCAGCAGACAGACAGAGCAACATAGGACCAGCAGCACGCAGACAGACAGAGCAACATAGGACAGACAGACAGAGCAACATAGGACACACAGACAGACAGAGCAACATAGGACAAGCAGACAGACAGACAGACAGAGCAACATAGGAAACACAGACAGACAGAGAAATATAGGACACGCAGACAGACAGACAGAGCAACATAGGACACGCAGACAGACAGACAGACAGAGCAACATAGTACACGCAGACAGACAGAGCAACATAGGACCAGCAGCACGCAGACAGACAGAGCAACATAGGACACACAGACAGACTGACAGAGCAACATAGGACCAGCAGCACGCAGACAGACAGAGCAACATGGGACATGCAGACAGACAGAGCAACGTAGGACCAGCAGCATGCAGACAGACAGAGCAACATAGGACCAGCAGCACGCAGACAGACAGAGCAACATAGGACCAGCAGCATGCAGTCAGACAGACAGACAGTCAGACAGAGCAACATAGGACCAGCAGCATGCAGACAGACAGAGCAACATAGGACCAGCAGCAAGCAGACAGACAGACAGACAGTCAGACAGAGCAACATAGGACCAGCAGCATGCAGACAGACAGAGCAGCATAGGACCAGCAGCATGCAGACAGACAGAGCAACATAGGACCAGCAGCACGCAGACAGACAGAGCAACATAGGACCAGCAGCACGCAGACAGACAGAGCAACATAGGACCAGCAGCCCGCAGACAGACAGAGCAACATAGGACCAGCAGCCCGCAGACAGACAGAGCAACATAGGACCAGCAGCATGCAGACAGACAGAGCAACATAGGACCAGCAGCACGCAGACAGACAGAGCAACATAGGACACGCAGACAGACAGACAGAGCAACATAGGACACGCAGCACGCAGACAGACAGAGCAACATAGGACCAGCAGCACGCAGACACAGAGCAACATAGGACCAGCAGCACGCAGACAGACAGAGCAACATAGGACCAGCAGCACGCAGACAGACAGACAGTCAGACAGAGCAACATAGGACCAGCAGCATGCAGACAGACAGAGCAGCATAGGACCAGCAGCATGCAGACAGACAGAGCAGCATAGGACCAGCAGACAGACAGAGCAACGTAGGACCAGCAGCACGCAGACAGACAGAGCAACATAGGACAGACAGACAGAGCAACATAGGACACACAGACAGACAGACAGAGCAACATAGGACAAGCAGACAGACAGACAGAGCAACATAGGACACACAGACAGACAGAGAAATATAGGACACGCAGACAGACAGACAGAGCAACATAGGACACGCAGACAGACAGACAGACAGAGCAACATAGTACACGCAGACAGACAGAGCAACATAGGACCCACAGCACGCAGACAGACAGAGCAACATAGGACAGATAGACAGACAGAGCAACATAGGACCAGCAGCACGCAGACAGACAGAGCAACATAGGACCAGCAGCACGCAGACAGACAGAGCAACATAGGACCAGCAGCACGCAGACAGACAGAGCAACGTAGGACCAGCAGCATGCAGACAGACAGTCAGAGAGAGCAACATAGAACCAGCAGCATGCAGACAGACAGAGCAGCATAGGACCAGCAGCTTGCAAACAGACAGAGCAGCATAGGACCAGCAGACAGACAGAGCAGCATAGGACCAGCAGCATGCAAGCAGACAGAGCAACATAGGACAGACAGACAGAGCAACATAGGACACACAGACAGACAGACAGAGCAACATAGGACAAGCAGACAGACAGACAGACAGAGCAACATAGGAAACACAGACAGACAGAGAAATATAGGACACGCAGACAGACAGACAGAGCAACATAGGACACGCAGACAGACAGACAGACAGAGCAACATAGTACACGCAGACAGACAGAGCAACATAGGACCAGCAGCACTCAGACAGACAGACAGTCAGACAGAGCAACATAGGACCAGCAGCATGCAGACAGACAGAGCAGCATAGGACCAGCAGCATGCAGACAGACAGAGCAGCATAGGACCAGCAGACAGACAGAGCAACGTAGGACCAGCAGCACGCAGACAGACAGAGCAACATAGGACAGACAGACAGAGCAACATAGGAAACACAGACAGACAGAGAAATATAGGACACGCAGACAGACAGACAGAGCAACATAGGACACGCAGACAGACAGACAGACAGACAGAGCAACATAGTACACGCAGACAGACAGAGCAACATAGGACCAGCAGCATGCAGACAGACAGAGCAACATAGGACAGATAGACAGACAGAGCAACATAGGACCAGCAGCACGCAGACAGACAGAGCAACATAGGACCAGCAGCACGCAGACAGACAGAGCAACATAGGACCAGCAGCACGCAGACAGACAGAGCAACGTAGGACCAGCAGCATGCAGACAGACAGTCAGAGAGAGCAACATAGAACCAGCAGCATGCAGACAGACAGAGCAGCATAGGACCAGCAGCACGCAGACAGACAGAGCAACATAGGACCAGCAGCACGCAGACAGACAGAGCAACATAGGACCAGCAGCACGCAGACAGACAGAGCAACATAGGACCAGCAGCACGCAGACAGACAGAGCAACATAGGACCAGCAGCACGCAGACAGACAGAGCAACATAGGACCAGCAGCACGCAAACAGACAGACAGTCAGACAGAGCAACATAGGACGAGCAGCATGCAGACAGACAGAGCAGCATAGGACCAGCAGCATGCAGACAGACAGAGCAGCATAGGACCAGCAGCATGCAGACAGACAGAGCAGCATAGGGCTAGCAGACTGACAGACCAACGTAGGACCAGCAGCACGCAGACAGACAGAGCAACATAGGACAGACAGACAGAGCACCATAAGACACACAGACAGACAGACAGAGCAACATGGGACCAGCAGTATGCAGACAGAAAGAGCAACATAGGACCAGCAGCATGCAGACAGAGCAAAATAGGACATGCAGACAGACAGACAGAGCAACATAGGACACGCAGAAGACAGACAGAGCAACATAGGAAACACCAGACAGACAGAGCAACATAGGACACGCAGCAGACAGACAGAGCAACATAGGACCAGCAGCACGCAGACAGACAGAGCAACATAGGACCAGCAGCACGCAAACAGACAGACAGTCAGACAGAGCAACATAGGACGAGCAGCATGCAGACAGACAGAGCAGCATAGGACCAGCAGCATGCAGACAGACAGAGCAGCATAGGACCAGCAGCATGCAGACAGACAGAGCAGCATAGGGCTAGCAGACTGACAGACCAACGTAGGACCAGCAGCACGCAGACAGACAGAGCAACATAGGACAGACAGACAGAGCACCATAAGACACACAGACAGACAGACAGAGCAACATGGGACCAGCAGTATGCAGACAGAAAGAGCAACATAGGACCAGCAGCATGCAGACAGAGCAAAATAGGACATGCAGACAGACAGACAGAGCAACATAGGACACGCAGACAGACAGACAGAGCAACATAGGACACACAGACAGACAGACAGAGCAACATGGGACACGCAGACAGACAGACAGAGCAACATAGGACATGCAGACAGACAGAGCAACATAGGACACGCAGACAGACAGACAAAGCAACATAGGACACGCAGACAGATAGAGCAACATAGGACACGCAGACAGACAGACAGAGCAACATAGGACCAGCAGCACGTAAACAGACAGAGCAACATGGGACCAGCAGCACGCAGACAGACAGAGCAACATAGGACCAGCAGCATGCAGACAGACAGACAGACAGACAGACAGACAGACAGACAGACAGACAGACAGAGCAACATAGGACATACAGACAGACAGAGCAACATAGGACACGCAGACAGACAGACAGACAGAGCAACATAGGACACACAGACAGACAGACAAAGCAACATAGGACACGCAGATAGACAGACAGAGCAACATAGGACAGACAGACAGACAGACAGACCGACAGTCAGACAGAGCAACATAGGACGAGCAGCACGCAGACAGACAGAGCAACATAGGACCAGCAGCATGCAGACAGACAGAGCAGCATAGGACCAGCAGCATGCAAACAGACAGAGCAACATAGGACCAGCAGCATACAGACAGACAGAGCAAAATAAGACCAGCAGCACGCAGACAGACAGAGCAACATAGGACAAGCAGCACGCAGACAGACAGAGCAACATAGGACATGCAGCACGCAGACAGACAGAGCAACATAGGACCAGCAGCACCCATACAGACAGACAGACAGACAGTCAGAGCTACATAGAACCAGCAGCATGCAGACAGACAGAGCAGCATAGGACCAACAGCTTGCAAACAGACAGAGCAGCATAGGACCAGCAGACAGACAGAACAGCATAGGACCAGCAGCATGCAGACAGACAGAGCAACATAGGACCAGCAGCATACAGACAGACAGAGCAAAATAGGACCAGCAGCATGCAGACAGACAGAGCAACATAGGACCAGCAGCACGCAGACAGACAGAGCAACATAGGACCAGCAGCACGCAGACAGACAGAGCAACATAGGACAAGCATCATGCAGACAGAAAGAGCAACATAGGACCAGCAGCACGCAGACAGACAGAGCAACGTAGGACCAGCAGCACGCAGACAGACAGAGCAACATAGGACAGACAGACAGAGCAACATAGGACACACAGACAGACAGACAGAGCAACATAGGTCAAGCAGACAGACAGACAGAGCAACATAGGAAACACAGACAGACAGAGAAATATAGGACACGCAGACAGACAGACAGAGCAACATAGGACACGAAGACAGACAGACAGAGCAACATAGTACACGCAGCACGCAGACAGACAGAGCAACATAGGACCAGCAGCACGCAGACAGACAGACAGCAACATAGGACAGATAGACAGACAGAGCAACATAGGACCAGCAGCACGCAGACAGACAGAGCAACATAGGACCAGCAGCACGCAGACAGACAGAGCAACATAGGACCAGCAGCATGCAGACAGACAGTCAGAGAGAGCAACATAGAACCAGCAGCATGCAGACAGACAGAGCAGCATAGGACCAGCAGCTTGCAAACAGACAGAGCAGCATAGGACCAGCAGACAGACAGAGCAGCATAGGACCAGCAGCATGCAAACAGACAGAGCAACATAGGACCAGCAGCATACAGACAGAGCAAAATAAGACCAGCAGCACGCAGACAGACAGAGCAACATAGGACCAACAGCACGCAGACAGACAGAGCAACATAGGACAAGCAGCACGTAGACAGACAGAGCAACATAGGACCAGCAGCACCCAGACAGACAGAGCAACATAGGACCAGCAGCACGCAGACAGACAGAGCAACATAGGACAAGCAGCATGCAGACAGACAGAGCAACATAGGACCAGCAGCACGCAGACAGACAGAGCAACATAGGACCAGCAGCACGTAGACAGACAGAGCAACATAGGACCAGCAGAACGCAAACAGACAGACAGTCAGACAGAGCAACATAGGACGAGCAGCATGCAGACAGACAGAGCAGCATAGGACCAGCAGCATGCAGACAGACAGAGCAGCATAGGACCAGCAGCATGCAGACAGACATAGCAGCATAGGGCTAGCAGACTGACAGACCAACGTAGGACCAGCAGCACGCAGACAGACAGAGCAACATAGGACACACAGACAGACAGACAGACAGACAGACAGAGCAACATGGGACCAGCAGTATGCAGACAGAAAGAGCAACATAGGACCAGCAGCATGCAGACAGAGCAAAATAGGACATGCAGACAGACAGTGCAACATAGGACACTCAGACAGACAGACAGAGCAACATAGGACGCACAGACAGACAGACAGAGCAACATGGGACACGCAGACAGACAGACAGAGCAACATGGGACACGCAGACAGACAGACAGAGCAACATAGGAAACACAGACAGACAGACAGAGCAACATAGGACATGCAGACAGACAGAGCAACATAGGACACGCAGACAGACAGACAAAGCAACATAGGACACGCAGACAGATAGAGCAACATAGGACACGCAGACAGACAGACAGAGCAACATAGGACCAGCAGCACGTAGACAGACAGAGCAACATGGGACCAGCAGCACGCAGACAGACAGAGCAACATAGGACCAGCAGCATGCAGACAGACAGACAGACAGACAGACAGACAGACAGACAGACAGACAGACAGAGCAACATAGGACATACAGACAGACAGAGCAACATAGGACACGCAGACAGACAGACAGACAGAGCAACATAGGACAGACAGACAAAGCAACATAGGACACGCAGACAGACAGACAGAGCAACATAGGACAGACAGACAGACAGACCGACAGTCAGACAGAGCAACATAGGACAAGCAGCACGCAGACAGACAGAGCAACATAGGACCAGCAGCATGCAGACAAACAGAGCAGCATAGGACCAGCAGCATGCAAACAGACAGAGCAACATAGGACCAGCAGCATACAGACAGACAGAGCAAAATAAGACCAGCAGCACGCAGACAGACAGCGCTACATAGGACAAGCAGCACGCAGACAGACAGAGCAACATAGGACATGCAGCACGCAGACAGACAGAGCAACATAGGACCAGCAGCACCCAGACAGACAGACAGACAGTCAGAGCTACATAGAACCAGCAGCATGCAGACAGACAGAGCAGCATAGGACCAACAGCTTGCAAACAGACAGAGCAGCATAGGACCAGCAGACAGACAGAACAGCATAGGACCAGCAGCACGCAGACAGACAGAGCAAAATAGGACCAGCAGCATGCAGACAGACAGAGCAACATAGGACCAGCAGCACGCAGACAGACAGAGCAACATAGGACCAGCAGCACGCAGACAGACAGAGCAACATAGGACCAGCAGACAGACAGAGCAACGTAGGACCAGCAGCACGCAGACAGACAGAGCAACATAGGACAGACAGACAGAGCAACATAGGACACACAGACAGACAGACAGAGCAACATAGGACACGCAGACAGACAGAGCAACATAGGAAACACAGACAGACAGAGCAATATAGGACACGCAGACAGACAGACAGACAGACAGAGCAACATAGGACACGCAGACAGACAGGAAGAGCAACATAGTACACGCAGCACGCAGACAGACAGAGCAACATAGGACAAGCAGCATGCAGACAGACAGAGCAACATAGGACCAGCAGCATGCAGACAGACAGAGCAACATAGGACCTGCAGCACGCAGACAGACAGAGCAACATAGGACCAGCAGCACGCAGACAGACAGAGCAACATAGGACAAGCAGCATGCAGACAGAAAGAGCAACATAGGACCAGCAGCACGCAGACAGACAGAGCAACGTAGGACCAGCAGCACGCAGACAGACAGAGCAACATAGGACAGACAGACAGAGCAACATAGGACACACAGACAGACAGACAGAGCAACATAGGACAAGCAGACAGACAGACAGAGCAACATAGGAAACACAGACAGACAGAGAAATATAGGACACGCAGACAGACAGACAGAGCAACATAGGACACGCAGACAGACAGACAGACAGAGCAACATAGTACACGCAGCACGCAGACAGACAGAGCAACATAGGACCAGCAGCACGCAGACAGACAGAGCAACATAGGACAGATAGACAGACAGAGCAACATAGGACCAGCAGCACGCAGACAGACAGAGCAACATAGTACCAGCAGCACGCAGACAGACAGAGCAACATAGGACCAGCAGCACGCAGACAGACAGAGCAACATAGGACCAGCAGCATGCAGACAGACAGTCAGAGAGAGCAACATAGAACCAGCAGCATGCAGACAGACAGAGCAGCATAGGACCAGCAGCTTGCAAACAGACAGAGCAGCATAGGACCAGCAGACAGACAGAGCAGCATAGGACCAGCAGCATGCAAGCAGACAGAGCAACATAGGACCAACAGCATACAGACAGAGCAAAAAAAAGACCAGCAGCACGCAGACAGACAGAGCAACATAGGACCAACAGCACGCAGACAGACAGAGCAACATAGGACAAGCAGCACGTAGACAGACAGAGCAACATAGGACCAGCAGCACCCAGACAGACAGAGCAACATAGGACCAGCAGCACGCAGACAAACAGAGCAACATAGGACAAGCAGCATGCAGACAGACAGAGCAACATAGGACCAGCAGCACGCAGACAGACAGAGCAACATAGGACCAGCAGCACGCAGACAGACAGAGCAACATAGGACCAGCAGCACGCAAACAGACAGACAGTCAGACAGAGCAACATAGGACGAGCAGCATGCAGACAGACAGAGCAGCATGCAGACAGACAGAGCAGCATAGGACCAGCAGCATGCAGACAGACAGAGCAGCATAGGACCAGCAGCATGCAGACAGACATAGCAGCATAGGGCTAGCAGACTGACAGACCAACGTAGGACCAGCAGCACGCAGACAGACAGAGCAACATAGGACACACAGACAGACAGACAGACAGACAGACAGAGCAACATGGGACCAGCAGTATGCAGACAGAAAGAGCAACATAGGACCAGCAGCATGCAGACAGAGCAAAATAGGACATGCAGACAGACAGTGCAACATAGGACACGCAGACAGACAGACAGAGCAACATGGGACACGCAGACAGACAGACAGAGCAACATAGGAAACACAGACAGACAGACAGAGCAACATAGGACATGCAGACAGACAGAGCAACATAGGACACGCAGACAGACAGACAAAGCAACATAGGACACGCAGACAGATAGAGCAACATAGGACACGCAGACAGACAGACAGAGCAACATAGGACCAGCAGCACGTAGACAGACAGAGCAACATGGGACCAGCAGCACGCAGACAGACAGAGCAACATAGGACCAGCAGCATGCAGACAGACAGACAGACAGACAGAGCAACATAGGACATACAGACAGACAGAGCAACATAGGACACGCAGACAGACAGACAGACAGAGCAACATAGGACACACAGACAGACAGACAAAGCAACATAGGACACTCAGACAGACAGACAGAGCAACATAGGACAGACAGACAGACAGACAGACCGACAGTCAGACAGAGCAACATAGGACAAGCAGCACGCAGACAGACAGAGCAACATAGGACCAGCAGCATGCAGACAGACAGAGCAACATAGGACCAGCAGCATACAGACAGACAGAGCAAAATAAGACCAGCAGCACGCAGACAGACAGAGCTACATATGACAAGCAGCACGCAGACAGACAGAGCAACATAGGACACGCAGCACGCAGACAGACAGAGCAACATAGGACCAGCAGCACCCAGACAGACAGACAGACAGTCAGAGCTACATAGAACCAGCAGCATGCAGACAGACAGAGCAGCATAGGACCAACAGCTTGCAAACAGACAGAGCAGCATAGGACCAGCAGACAGACAGAACAGCATAGGACCAGCAGCATGCAGACAGACAGAGCAACATAGGACCAGCAGCATACAGACAGACAGAGCAAAATAGGACCAGCAGCATGCAGACAGACAGAGCAACATAGGACCAGCAGCACGCAGACAGACAGAGCAACATAGGACCAGCAGCACGCAGACAGACAGAGCAACATAGGACAAGCAGCATGCAGACAGAAAGAACAACATAGGACCAGCAGCACGCAGACAGACAGAGCAACATAGGACCAGCAGACAGACAGAGCAATGTAGGACCAGCAGCACGCAGACAGACAGAGCAACATAGGACACACAGACAGACAGACAGAGCAACATAGGACACGCAGACAGACAGAGCAACATAGGAAACACAGACAGACAGAGCAATATAGGACACGCAGACAGACAGACAGACAGAGCAACATAGGACACGCAGACAGACAGGAAGAGCAACATAGTACACGCAGCACGCAGACAGACAGAGCAACATAGGACAAGCAGCATGCAGACAGACAGAGCAACATAGGACCAGCAGCATGCAGACAGACAGAGCAACATAGGACCAGAAGCATGGAGACAGACAGAGCAACGTAGGACCAGCAGCACGCAGACAGACTGAGCAACATAGGACACTCAGAGAGACAGACAGACAAACAGACAGACAGACAGACAGACAGACAGACAGACAGACAGACAGACCAACATAGGTCATGCAGACAGACAGACAGAGCAACATAGGACAAGCAGCATGCAGACAGACAGAGCAAAATAGGACACGCAGACAGATAGACAGAGCAACATAGGACACACAGACAGACAGACAGACAGACAGACAGACAGACAGAGCAACATAGGACATACAGACAGACAGAGCAACATAGGACACGCAGACAGACAGACAGACAGAGCAACATAGGACACACAGACAGACAGACAAAGCAACATAGGACACGCAGACAGACAGACAGAGCAACATAGGACACACAGACAGACAGACAGAGCAACATAGGACCAGCAGCACGCAGACAGACAGAGCAACATGGGACATGCAGACAGACAGAGCAACGTAGGACCAGCGGCATGCAGACAGACAGAGCAACATAGGAACAGCAGCACGCAGACAGACAGAGCAACATAGGACCAGCAGCATGCAGTCAGACAGACAGACAGTCAGACAGAGCAACATAGGACCAGAAGCATGCAGACAGACAGAGCAACATAGGTCCAGCAGCACGCAGACAGACAGAGCAGCATAGGACCAGCAGACAGACAGAGCAACATAGGACCAGCAGCATGCAGACAGACAGAGCAGCATAGGACCAGCAGCATGCAGACAGATAGAGCAGCTAGGACCAGCAGCATTCAGACAGACAGAGCAGCATAGGACCAGCAGACAGACAGAGCAGCATAGGACCAGCAGCATGCAGACAGACAGAGCAACATAGGACCAGCAGCATACAGACAGACAGAGCAACATAGGACCAGCAGCATGCAGACAGACAGAGCAACATAGGACCAGCAGCATGCAGACAGACAGAGCAGCTAGGACCAGCAGCATGCAGACAGACAGAGCAGCATAGGACCAGCAGACAGACAGAGCAGCATAGGACCAGCAGCATGCAGACAGACAGAGCAACATAGGACCAGCAGCATACAGACAGACAGAGCAACATAGGACCAGCAGCACGCAGACATACAGAGCAACATAGGACCAGCAGCACACAGACAGACAGAGCAACATAGGACCAGCAGCATGCAGACAGACAGAGCAACATAGGACAGACAGACAGAGCAACATAGGACACACAGACAGACAGAGCGACACGCAGACAGACAGACAGACAGACAGAGCAACATAGGAAACACAGACAGACAGAGCAACATAGGACACGCAGACAGACAGACAGAGCAACATAGGACACGCAGCACGCAGACAGACAGAGCAACATAGGACCAGCAGCACGCAGACAGACAGAGCAACATGGGACACGCAGACAGACAGACAGAGCAACGTAGGACCAGCAGCACGCAGACAGACAGAGCAACATAGGACCAGCAGCACGCAGACAGACAGAGCAACATAGGACCAGCAGCATGCAGTCAGACAGACAGACAGTCAGACAGAGCAACATAGGACCAGCAGCATGCAGACAGACAGAGCAACATAGGACCAGCAGCATGCAGTCAGACAGACAGACAGTCAGACAGAGCAACATAGGACCAGCAGCATGCAGACAGACAGAGCAGCATAGGACCAGCAGCACTCGCAGACAGACAGTCAGCAGAGCACTAGGACCAGCAGCACGCAGACAGACAGAGCAACATAGGACCAGCAGCACGCAGACAGACAGAGCAACATAGGACCAGCAGCACGCAGACAGACAGAGCAACATAGGACCAGCAGCATGCAGACAGACAGAGCAACATAGGACCAGCAGCATGCAGACAGACAGAGCAACATAGGACAGACAGACAGAGCAACATAGGACAAACAGACAGACAGAGCAACATAGGACACGCAGACAGACAGACAGAGCAACATAGGAAACACAGACAGACAGAGCAACATAGGACACGCAGCACGCAGACAGACAGAGCAACATAGGACCAGCAGCACGCAGACAGACAGAGCAACATAGGACCAGCAGCACGCAGACAGACAGAGCAACATAGGACCAGCAGCATGCAGACAGACAGACAGACAGTCAGACAGAGCAACATAGGACAAGCAGCATGCAGACAGACAGAGCAGCATAGGACCAGCAGCATGCAGATAGACAGAGCAGCATAGCACCAGCAGACAGACACAGCAGCCTAGGACACGCAGCACGCAGACAGACAGAGCCACATAGGACCAGCAGCACGCAGACAGACAGAGCAACATAGGACCAGCAGCACGCAGACAGACAGAGCAACATAGGACCAGCAGCACGCAGACAGACAGAGCAACATAGGACCAGCAGCATGCATGCAGACAGACAGACAGACAGTCAGACAGAGCAACATAGGACAAGCAGCATGCAGACAGACAGAGCAACATAGGACCGGCAGCACAAAGACAGTCAGACAGAGCAACATAGGACCAGCAGCATGCAGACAGACAGAGCAGCATAGGACCAGCAGCATGCAGATAGACAGAGCAGCATAGGACCAGCAGACAGACAGAGCAGCCTAGGACACGCAGCACGCAGACAGACAGAGCAAAATAAGACCACGCAGCACGCAGACAGACAGAGCAACATAGGACCAGCAGCACGCAGACAGACAGAGCAACATAGGACCAGCAGCACGCAGACAGACAGAGCAACATAGCACCAGCAGCATGCAGACAGACAGTCAGAGAGAGCAACATAGAACCAGCAGCATGCAGACAGACAGAGCAGCATAGGACCAGCAGCTTGCAAACAGACAGAGCAGCATAGGACCAGCAGACAGACAGAGCAGCATAGGACCAGCAGCATGCAAGCAGACAGAGCAACATAGGACCAGCAGCATACAGACAGACAGAGCAAAATAAGACCAGCAGCACGCAGACAGACAGAGCAACATAGAACCAACAGCACGCAGACAGACAGAGCAACATAGGACAAGCAGCACGTAGACAGACAGAGCAACATAGGACAAGCAGCATGCAGACAGACAGAGCAACATAGGACCAGCAGCATGCAGACAGACAGAGCAACATAGGACCAGCAGCATGGAGACAGACAGAGCAACGTAGGACCAGCAGCACGCAGACAGACAGAGCAGCATAGGACCAGCAGCATGCAGACAGACAGAGCAGCTAGGAACAGCAGCATGCAGACAGACAGAGCAGCATAGGACCAGCAGACAGACAGAGCAGCATAGGACCAGCAGCATGCAGACAGACAGAGCACCATAGGACCAGCAGTATACAGACAGACAGAGCAACATAGGACCAGCAGCATGCAGACAGATAGAGCAACATAGGACCAGCAGCACTCAGACAGACAGAGCAACATAGGACCAGCAGCATGCAGACAGACAGAGCAACATAGGACCAGCAGCATGCAGACAGACAGACAGACAGTCAGACAGAGCAACATAGGACAAGCAGCATGCAGACAGACAGAGCAACATAGGACCGGCAGCACGCAGACAGACAGACAG
Organism: Salmo salar; assembly: GCF_965601325.2. Lineage (NCBI taxonomy): Eukaryota > Metazoa > Chordata > Actinopteri > Salmoniformes > Salmonidae > Salmo > Salmo salar. The sequence goes on along the minus strand of NC_138302.1, from coordinate 1,759,657 downwards.
TCAGACAGAGCAACATAGGACCAGCAGCATGCAGACAGACAGAGCAGCATAGGACCAGCAGCATGCAGACAGACAGAGCAGCATAGGACCAGCATACAGACAGAGAAACGTAGGACCAGCAGCACGCAGACAGACAGAGCAACATAGGACAGACAGACAGAGCAACATAGGACACACAGACAGACAGAGGGCAGAGCAGAGCAGAGCATAGGACAAGCAGACAGACAGACAGAGCAACATAGGAAACACAGACAGACAGAGAAATATAGGACACGCAGACAGACAGACAGAGCAACATAGGACACGCAGACAGACAGACAGACAGACAGAGCAACATAGGACCAGCAGCACGCAGACAGACAGAGCAACATAGGACCAGCAGCACGCAGACAGACAGAGCAACATAGGACCAGCAGCATGCAGACAGACAGTCAGAGAGAGCAACATAGAACCAGCAGCATGCAGACAGACAGAGCAGCATAGGACCAGCAGCTTGCAAACAGACAGAGCAGCATAGGACCAGCAGACAGACAGAGCAGCATAGGACCAGCAGCATGCAAGCAGACAGAGCAACATAGGACCAGCAGCATACAGACAGACAGAGCAAAATAAGACCAGCAGCACGCAGACAGACAGAGCAACATAGGACCAGCAGCACGCAGACAGACAGAGCAACATAGGACCAGCAGCACGCAGACAGACAGATTAACATAGGACCAGCAGCATGCAGACAGACAGAGCAACATAGGACAGATAGACAGACAGAGCAACATAGGACCAGCAGCACGCAGACAGACAGAGCAACATAGGACTAGCAGCATGCAGACAGACAGACAGAAAGTAAGAGCAACATAGAACCAGCAGCATGCAGACAGACAGAGCAGCATAGGACCAGCAGACAAACAAAGCAGCATAGGACCAGCAGCATGCAGACAGACAGAGCAACATAGGACCAGCAGCATACAGACAGACAGAGCAAAATAGGACCAGCAGCACACAGAGCAACATAGGACCAGCAGCACACAGACAGACAGATCAACATAGGACAAGCAGCATGCAGACAGACAGAGCAACATAGGACCAGCAGCATGCAGGCAGACAGAGCAACATAGGACCAGCAGCATGCAGACAGACAGCGCAACGTAGGACCAGCTGCACGCAGACAGACTGAGCAACATAGGACATGCAGACAGACAGACAGACGTACAGACAGAACAACATAGGACCAGCAGCATGCAGACAGAGAGAGCAAAATAGGACACGCAGACAGACAGACAGAGCAACATAGGACACACAGACAGACAGAGCAACATAGGACACACAGACAGACAGAGCAACATAGGACACGCAGACAGACAGACAGACAGACAGACAGAGCAACATAGGACACACAGACAGAAAGACAAAGTAACATAGGACACGCAGACAGACAGACAGAGTAACATAGGACCAGCAGCATGCAGACAGACAGAGCAACATAGGACCAGCAGCACGCAGACAGACAGAGCAACATAGGACCAGCAGCACGCAGACAGACAGAGCAACATAGGACCAGCAGCACGCAGACAGACAGAGCAACATAGGACCAGCAGCACGCAGACAGACAGAGCAACATAGGACCAGCAGCACACAGACAGACAGAGCAACATAGGACCAGCAGCACGCAGACAGACAGAGCAACATAGGACCAGCAGCACGCAGTCAGACAGAGCAACATAGGACGAGCAGCATGCAGACAAGCCGAGCAACATAGCACCAGCAGCATGCAGACAGACAGAGCAACATAGGACCAACAGCACGCAGACAGACAGAGCAACATAGGACAGACAGACAGAGCAACATAGGACACACAGACAGACAGACAGAGCAACATAGGACACCCAGACAGACAGACAGAGCAACATAGGAAACACAGACAGACAGACAGACAGAGCAACATAGGACATGCAGACAGACAGACAGACAGAGCAACATAGGACACGCAGACAGACAGACAGACAGACAGAGCAACATAGAACACGCAGCACGCAGACAGACAGAGCAACATAGAACAGACAGACAGACAGAGCAACATAGGACCAGCAGCACGCAGACAGACAGAGCAACATAGAACAGACAGACAGACAGAGCAACATAGGACCAGCAGCACGCAGATTGACAGAGCAACATAGGACCAGCAGCATGCAGACAGACAGAGCAACATAGGACCAGCAGCAAGCAGACAGACAGAGCAACATAGGACCAGCAGCATGCAGACAGACAAACAGACAGTCAGACAGAGCAACATAGGACAAGCAGCATGCAGACAGACAGAGCAACATAGGACCAGCAGCACGCAAACAGACAGACAGTCATACAGAGCAACATAGGACCAGCAGCATGCAGACAGACAGAGCAGCATAGGACCAGCAGCATGAAGACAGACAGAGCAGCATATGACCAGCAGCATGCAGACAGACAGAGGAGCATAGGACCAGCAGACAGACAGAGCAACGTAGGACCAGCAGCACGCAGATAGACAGAGCAACATAGGACAGACAGACAGAGCAACATAGGACACACAGACAGACAGACAGAGCAACATAGGACACGCAGACAGACAGACAGAGCAACATAGGACCAGCAGCACGCAGACAGACAGAGCAACATAGGACCAGCAGCATGCAGACAGACAGAGCAACATAGGACCAGCAGCACGCAGACAGACAAAGAAGCATAGGACCAGCAGCATGCAGACAGACAGAGCAACATAGGACCAGCAGCACGCAGACAGACAGACAGAGCAACATAGGACCAGCAGCATGCAGACAGACAGAGCAACATAGGACCAGCAGCACGCAGACAGACAAAGCAGCATAGGACCAGCAGCATGCAGACAGACAGAGCAAAATAGGACCAGCAGAACGCAGACAGACAGAGCAACATAGGACCAGCAGCATGCAGACAGACAGAGCAACATAGGACCAGCAGCATGCAGACAGACAGCTCAACATAGGACCAGCAGCACGCAGACAGACAGAGGAACATAGGACCAGCAGCACGCAGACAGACAGAGAAACATAGGACACGCAGAATGCAGACAGACAGAGCAACATAGGACCAGCAGCATCCAGACAGACAGAGCAACATAGGACCAGCAGCATGCAGACAGACAGAGCAACATAGGACCAGAAAGCACGCAGACAGACTGAGCAACATAGGACATGCAGACAGACAGAGCAACATAGGACAGACAGACAGACAGACAGACAGACAGAGCAACATAGGACCAGCAGCATGCAGACAGACAGAGCAAAATAGGACCAGCAGCACGCAGACAGACAGAGCAACATAGGACCAGCAGCATGCAGACAGACAGATTAACATAGGACCAGCAGCATGCAGACAGACAGAGCAACATAGCACCAACAGCACGCAGACAGACAGAGCAACATAGGACAGACAGACAGAGCAACATAGGACACACAGACAGACAGACAGAGCAACATAGGACACGCAGACAGACAGACAGAGCAACATAGGACATGCAGACAGACAGACAGACAGAGCAACATAGGACACGCAGACAGACAGACAGACAGAGCAACATAGAACACGCAGCACGCAGACAGACAGAGCAACATAGAACAGACAGACAGACAGAGCAACATAGGAACAGCAGCACGCAGACAGACAGAGCAACATAGGACCAGCAGCACGCAGACAGACAGAGCAACATAGGACCAGCAGCATGCAGACAGACAGAGCAACAGAGGACCAACAGCACGCAGACAGACAAAGCAACATAGGACACACAGACAGACAGACAGAGCAACATAGGACATGCAGACAGACAGACAGAGCAACATAGGAAACACAGACAGACAGACAGAGCAACATAGGACATGCAGACAGACAGACAGATAGAGCAACATAGGACACGCAGACAGACAGACAGACAGACAGAGCAACATAGAACACGCAGCACGCAGACAGACAGAGCAACATAGGACCAGCATCACGCAGACAGACAGAGCAGCATTGAACAGACAGACAGACAGAGCAACATAGGACCAGCAGCATGCAGACAGACAGAGCAGCATAGGACCAGCAGCATGCAGACAGACAGAGCAGCATAGGACCAGCAGACAGACAGAGCAGCATAGGACCAGCAGCACGCAGACAGACAGAGCAACATAGGACTAGCAGCATGCAGACAGACAGACAGAAAGTTAGAGCAACATAGAACCAGCAGCATGCAGACAGACAGAGCAGCATAGGACCAGCAGCATGAAGACAGACAGAGCAGCATAGGACCAGCAGCATGCAGACAGACAGAGCAGCATAGGACCAGCAGACAGACAGAGCAACGTAGGACCAGCAGCACGCAGACAGACAGAGCAACATAGGACAGACAGACAGAGCAACATAGGACACACAGACAGACAGACAGAGCAACATAGGACACCCAGACAGACAGACAGAGCAACATAGGACCAGCAGCACGCAGACAGACAGAGCAACATATGACCAGCAGCATGCAGACAGACAGAGCAACATAGGACCAGCAGCACGCAGACAGACAGAGCAACATAGGACTAGCAGCATGCAGACAGACAGACAGAAAGTTAGAGCAACATAGAACCAGCAGCATGCAGACAGACAGAGCAGCATAGGACCAGCAGCTTGCAAACAGACAGAGCAGCATAGGACCAGCAGACAGACAAAGCAGCATAGGACCAGCAGCATGCAGACAGACAGAGCAACATAGGACCAGCAGCATACAGACAGACAGAGCAAAATAGGACCAGCAGCACGCAGACAGACAGAGCAACATAGGACCAGCAGCACACAGACAGACAGATCAACATAGGACAAGCAGCATGCAGACAGACAGAGCAACATAGGACGAGCAGCATGCAGACAGACAGAGCAACATAGGACCAGCAGCATGCAGACAGACAGCGCAACGTAGGACCAGCTGCACGCAGACAGACTGAGCAACATAGGACACGCAGACAGACAGACAGACAGACAGACAAAGCGACATAGGACACACAGACAGAAAGACAAAGTAACATAGGACACGCAGACAGACAGACAGACAGAGCAACATAGGACCAGCAGCATGCAGACAGACAGAGCAACATAGGACCAGCAGCACGCAGACAGACAGAGCAACATAGGACCAGCAGCACGCAGACAGACAGAGCAACATAGGACCAGCAGCACGCAGACAGACAGAGCAACATAGGACCAGCAGCAGGCAGACAGACAGAGCAACATAGGACCAGCAGCATGCAGACAGACAGAGCAACATAGGACCAGCAGCACGCAGACAGACAGAGCAACATAGGACCAGCAGCATGCAGACAGACAGAGCAAAATAGGACCAGCAGCACGCAGACAGACAGCGCAATGTAGGACCAGCTGCACGCAGACAGACTGAGCAACATAGGACATGCAGACAGACAGACAGACAGAGCAACATAGGACGAGCAGCATGCAGACAAGCCGAGCAACATAGCACCAGCAGCATGCAGACAGACAGAGCAACATAAGACCAACAGCACGCAGACAGACAGAGCAAAATAGGACACGCAGACAGACAGACAGAGCAACATAGGACACACAGACAGACAGAGCAACATAGGACACACAGACAGACAGAGCAACATATGACACGCAGACAGACAGACAGACAGACAGAGCAACATAGGACACACAGACAGAAAGACAAAGTAACATAGGACACGCAGACAGACAGACAGACAGAGCAACATAGGACCAGCAGCACGCAGACAGACAGAGCAACATAGGACCAGCAGCAAGCAGACAGACAGAGCAACATAGGACCAGCAGCATGCAGACAGACAGAGCAACATAGGACCAGCAGCACGCAGACAGACAGAGCAACATAGGACCAGCAGCATGCAGACAGACAGAGCAACATAGGACCAGCAGCACGCAGACAGACAGAGCAACATAGGACGAGCAGCATGCAGACAAGCCGAGCAACATAGCACCAGCAGCATGCAGACAGACAGAGCAACATAAGACCAACAGCACGCAGACAGACAGAGCAACATAGGACAGACAGACAGAGCAACATAGGACACACAGACAGACAGACAGAGCAACATAGGACACCCAGACAGACAGACAGAGCAACATAGGAAACACAGACAGACAGACAGACAGAGCAACATAGGACATGCAGACAGACAGACAGACAGAGCAACATAGGACACGCAGACAGACAGAGCAACATAGAACACGCAGCACGCAGACAGACAGAGCAACATAGAACAGACAGACAGACAGAGCAACATAGGACCAGCAGCACGCAGACAGACAGAGCAACATAGGACCAGCAGCACGCAGACAGACAGAGCAACATAGGACCAGCAGCATGCAGACAGACAGAGCAACATAGGACCAACAGCACGCAGACAGACAAAGCAACATAGGACATGCAGACAGACAGACAGAGCAACATAGGACATGCAGACAGACAGACAGAGCAACATAGGAACCACAGACAGACAGACAGACAGAGCAACATAGGACATGCAGACAGACAGACAGATAGACAGACAGAGCAACATAGGACACGCAGACAGACAGACAGACAGACAGAGCAACATAGAACACGCAGCACGCAGACAGACAGAGCAACATAGGACCAGCATCACGCAGACAGACAGAGCAGCATTGAACAGACAGACAGACAGAGCAACATAGGACCAGCAGCATGCAGACAGACAGAGCAGCATAGGACCAGCAGCATGCAGTCCGACAGAGCGACATAGGACCAGCAGACAGACAGAGCAGCATAGGACCAGCAGCATGCAGACAGACAGAGCAACATAGGACCAGCAGCATGCAGACAGACAGAGCAACATAGGACCTGCAGCACGCAGACAGACAGAGCAACATAGGACCAGCAGCATGCAGACAGAGAAGAGCAACATAGGACCAGCAGCATGCAGACAGACAGAGCAACATAGGACCAACAGCACGCAGACAGACAGAGCAATATAGGACAGACAGACAGAGCAACATAGGACACACAGACAGACAGACAGAGCAACATAGGACACGCAGACAGACAGACAGAGCAACATAGGAAACACAGACAGACAGACAGACAGAGCAACATAGGACATGCAGACAGACAGACAGACAGAGCAACATAGGACACGCAGACAGACAGACAGACAGAGCAACATAGAACACGCAGCACGCAGACAGACAGAGCAACATAGAACAGACAGACAGACAGAGCAACATAGGACCAGCAGCACGCAGACAGACAGAGCAACATAGGACCAGCAGCATGCAGACAGACAGAGCAACATAGGACCAGCAGCACGCAGACAGACAGAGCAACAAAGGACCAGCATGCAGACAGACAGAGCAACATAGGACCAACAGCACGCAGACAGACAAAGCAACATAGGACATGCAGACAGACAGACAGAGCAACATAGGACATGCAGACAGACAGACAGAGCAACATAGGAAACACAGACAGACAGACAGACAGAGCAACATAGGACATGCAGACAGACAGACAGATAGACAGACAGAGCAACATAGGACACGCAGACAGACAGACAGACAGACAGAGCAACATAGAACACGCAGCACGCAGACAGACAGAGCAACATAGGACCAGCATCACGCAGACAGACAGAGCAGCATTGAACAGACAGACAGACAGAGCAACATAGGACCAGCAGCATGCAGACAGACAGAGCAGCATAGGACCAGCAGCATGCAGTCCGACAGAGCGACATAGGACCAGCAGACAGACAGAGCAGCATAGGACCAGCAGCATGCAGACAGACAGAGCAACATAGGACCAGCAGCATGCAGACAGACAGAGCAACATAGGACCTGCAGCACGCAGACAGACAGAGCAACATAGGACCAGCAGCATGCAGACAGAAAGAGCAACATAGGACCAGCAGCATGCAGACAGACAGAGCAACATAGGACCAACAGCACGCAGACAGACAGAGCAATATAGGACAGACAGACAGAGCAACATAGGACACAGAGACAGAGCAACTAATGACATGCAGACAGACAGACAGAGCAACATTGGACACGCAGCACGCAGACAGACAGAGCAACATAGGACCAGCAGCACGCAGACAGACAGAGCAACATAGGACCAGCAGCACGCAGACAGACAGACAGAGCAACATTGGACCAGCAGAATGCAGACAGACAGAGCAGCATAGGACCAGCAGCATGCAGACAGACAGAGCAGCATAGGACCAGCAGACAGACAGAGCAGCATAGGACCAGCAGCATGCAGACAGACAGAGCAACATAGGACCAGCAGCATGCAGACAGACAGAGCAACATAGGACCTGCAGCACGCAGACAGACAGAGCAACATAGGACCAGCAGCATGCAGACAGACAGAGCAACATAGGACCAGCAGCACGCAGACAGACAGAGCAACATAGGACACGCAGACAGACAGACAGAGCAACATAGGAAACACAGACAGACAGACAGACAGAGCAACATAGGACATGCAGACAGACAGACAGACAGAGCAACATAGGACACGCAGACAGACAGACAGACAGAGCAACATAGAACACGCAGCACGCAGACAGACAGAGCAACATAGAACAGACAGACAGACAGAGCAACATAGGACCAGCAGCACGCAGACAGACAGAGCAACATAGGACCAGCAGCATGCAGACAGACAGAGCAACATAGGACCAGCAGCACGCAGACAGACAGAGCAACAAAGGACCAGCAGCACGCAGACAGACAGACAGTCAGACAGAGCAACAAAGGACCAGCAGCATGCAGACAGACAAACAGACAGTCAGACAGAGCAACATAGGACAAGCAGCATGCAGACAGACAGAGCAACATAGGACCAGCAGCACGCAAACAGACAGACAGTCAGACAGAGCAACATAGGACCAGCAGCATGCAGACAGACAGAGCAACATAGAACACGCAGCATGCAGACAGAAAGAGCAACATAGGACCAACAGCACGCAGACAGACAGAGCAACATAGGACAGACAGACAGAGCAACATAGGACACACAGACAGAGCAACTAATGACATGCAGACAGACAGACAGAGCAACATTGGACACGCAGCACGCAGACAGACAGAGCAACATAGGACCAGCAGCACGCAGACAGACAGAGCAACATAGGACCAGCAGCACGCAGACAGACAGAGCAACATAGGACCAGCAGAATGCAGACAGACAGAGCAGCATAGGACCAGCAGCATGCAGACAGACAGAGCAGCATAGGACCAGCAGACAGACAGAGCAGCATAGGACCAGCAGCATGCAGACAGACAGAGCAACATAGGACCTGCAGCACGCAGACAGACAGAGCAACATAGGACCAGCAGCATGCAGACAGACAGAGCAACATAGGACCAGCAGCACGCAAACAGACAGACAGACAGACAGAGCAACATAGGACAGACAGACAGAGCAACATAGGACACACAGACAGAGCAACTAATGACATGCAGACAGACAGACAGAGCAACATTGGACACGCAGCACGCAGACAGACAGAGCAACATAGGACCAGCAGCACGCAGACAGACAGAGCAACATAGGACCAGCAGCACGCAGACAGACAGAGCAACATAGGACCAGCAGAATGCAGACAGACAGAGCAGCATAGGACCAGCAGCATGCAGACAGACAGAGCAGCATAGGACCAGCAGACAGACAGAGCAGCATAGGACCAGCAGCATGCAGACAGACAGAGCAACATAGGACCTGCAGCACGCAGACAGACAGAGCAACATAGGACCAGCAGCATGCAGACAGACAGAGCAACATAGGACCAGCAGCACGCAAACAGACAGACAGTCAGACAGAGCAACATAGGACCAGCAGCATGCAGACAGACAGAGCAACATAGAACACGCAGCACGCAGACAGACGGAGCAACATAGGACCAGCATCACGCAGACAGACAGAGCAGCATTGAACAGACAGACAGACAGAGCAACATAGGACCAGCAGCATGCAGACAGACAGAGCAGCATAGGACCAGCAGCATGCAGACAGACAGAGCAGCATAGGACCAGCAGACAGACAGAGCAGCATAGGACCAGCAGCATGCAGACAGACAGAGCAACATAGGACCAGCAGCATGCAGACAGACAGAGCAACATAGGACCTGCAGCACGCAGACAGACAGAGCAACATAGGACCAGCAGCATGCAGACAGAAAGAGCAACATAGGACCAACAGCACGCAGACAGACAGAGCAACATAGGACAGACAGACAGAGCAACATAGGACACACAGACAGAGCAACTAATGACATGCAGACAGACAGACAGAGCAACATTGGACACGCAGCACGCAGACAGACAGAGCAACATAGGACCAGCAGCACGCAGACAGACAGAGCAACATAGGACCAGCAGCACGCAGACAGACAGAGCAACATAGGACCAGCAGAATGCAGACAGACAGAGCAGCATAGGACCAGCAGCATGCAGACAGACAGAGCAGCATAGGACCAGCAGACAGACAGAGCAGCATAGGACCAGCAGCATGCAGACAGACAGAGCAACATAGGACCAGCAGCATGCAGACAGACAGAGCAACATAGGACCTGCAGCACGCAGACAGACAGAGCAACATAGGACCAGCAGCATGCAGACAGACAGAGCAACCTAGGACCAGCAGCACGCAGACAGACAGAGCAACATAGGACACGCAGACAGACAGACAGAGCAACATAGGAAACACAGACAGACAGACAGAGCAACATAGGACATGCAGACAGACAGACAGACAGACAGACAGAGCAACATAGGACACGCAGACAGACAGACAGACAGAGCAACATAGAACAAGCAGCACGCAGACAGACAGAGCAACATAGAACAGACAGACAGACAGAGCAACATAGGACCAGCAGCACGCAGACAGACAGAGCAACATAGGACCAGCAGCACGCAGACAGACAGAGCAACATAGGACCAGCAGCACGCAGACAGACAGAGCAACAAAGGACCAGCAGAACGCAGACAGACAGACAGTCAGACAGAGCAACATAGGACCAGCAGCATGCAGACAGACAAACAGACAGTCAGACAGAGCAACATAGGACAAGCAGCATGCAGACAGACAGAGCAACATAGGACCAGCAGCACGCAAACAGACAGACAGTCAGACAGAGCAACATAGGACCAGCAGCATGCAGACAGACAGAGCAGCATAGGACCAGCAGCATGAAGACAGACAGAGCAGCATAGGACCAGCAGACAGACAGAGCAACGTAGGACCAGCAGCACGCAGACAGACAGAGCAACATAGGACCAGCAGCACGCAGACAGACAGAGCAACATAGGACCAGCAGCATGCAGACAGACAGAGCAACATAGGACCAGCAGCACGCAGACACACAGACAGACAGACAGAGAAACATAGGACACGCAGACAGACAGACAGAGCAACATAGGAAACACAGACAGACAGAGCAACATAGGACATGCAGACAGACAGACAGACAGAGCAACATAGGACACGCAGACAGACATACAGACAGAGCACGCAGACAGACAGAGCAACATAGAACAGACAGACAGACAGACAGAGCAACATAGGACCAGCAGCACGCAGACAGACAGAGCAACATAGGACCAGCAGCACGCAGACAGACAGAGCAACATAGGACCAACAGCACGCAGACAGACAGAGCAACATAGGACAGACTGACAGAGCAACATAGGACACACAGACAGAGCAACTAATGACATGCAGACAGACAGACAGAGCAACATTGGACACGCAGCACGCAGACAGACAGAGCAACATAGGACCAGCAGCACGCAGACAGACAGAGCAACATAGGACCAGCAGCACGCAGACAGACAGAGCAACATAGGACCAGCAGAATGCAGACAGACAGAGCAGCATAGGACCAGCAGCATGCAGACAGACAGAGCAGCATAGGACCAGCAGACAGACAGAGCAGCATAGGACCAGCAGCATGCAGACAGACAGAGCAACATAGGACCAGCAGCATGCAGACAGACAGAGCAACATAGGACCTGCAGCACGCAGACAGACAGAGCAACATAGGACCAGCAGCATGCTGACAGACAGAGCAACCTAGGACCAGCAGCACGCAGACAGACAGAGCAACATAGGACATGCAGACAGACAGACAGATAGACAGACCGAGCAACATAGGACACGCAGACAGACAGACAGACAGACAGAGCAACATAGAACACGCAGCACGCAGACAGACAGAGCAACATAGGACCAGCATCACGCAGACAGACAGAGCAGCATTGAACAGACAGACAGACAGAGCAACATAGGACCAGCAGCATGCAGACAGACAGAGCAGCATAGGACCAGCAGCATGCAGTCCGACAGAGCGACATAGGACCAGCAGACAGACAGAGCAGCATAGGACCAGCAGCATGCAGACAGACAGAGCAACATAGGACCAGCAGCATGCAGACAGACAGAGCAACATAGGACCTGCAGCACGCAGACAGACAGAGCAACATAGGACCAGCAGCATGCAGACAGAAAGAGCAACATAGGACCAGCAGCATGCAGACAGACAGAGCAACATAGGACCAACAGCACGCAGACAGACAGAGCAATATAGGACAGACAGACAGAGCAACATAGGACACAGAGACAGAGCAACTAATGACATGCAGACAGACAGACAGAGCAACATTGGACACGCAGCACGCAGACAGACAGAGCAACATAGGACCAGCAGCACGCAGACAGACAGAGCAACATAGGACCAGCAGCACGCAGACAGACAGACAGAGCAACATAGGACCAGCAGAATGCAGACAGACAGAGCAGCATAGGACCAGCAGCATGCAGACAGACAGAGCAGCATAGGACCAGCAGACAGACAGAGCAGCATAGGACCAGCAGCATGCAGACAGACAGAGCAACATAGGACCAGCAGAATGCAGACAGACAGAGCAGCATAGGACCAGCAGCATGCAGACAGACAGAGCAGCATAGGACCAGCAGACAGACAGAGCAGCATAGGACCAGCAGCATGCAGACAGACAGAGCAACATAGGACCAGCAGCATGCAGACAGACAGAGCAACATAGGACCTGCAGCACGCAGACAGACAGAGCAACATAGGACCAGCAGCATGCAGACAGACAGAGCAACCTAGGACCAGCAGCACGCAGACAGACAGAGCAACATAGGACACGCAGACAGACAGACAGAGCAACATAGGAAACACAGACAGACAGACAGAGCAACATAGGACATGCAGACAGACAGACAGACAGACAGACAGAGCAACATAGGACACGCAGACAGACAGACAGACAGAGCAACATAGAACAAGCAGCACGCAGACAGACAGAGCAACATAGAACAGACAGACAGACAGAGCAACATAGGACCAGCAGCACGCAGACAGACAGAGCAACATAGGACCAGCAGCACGCAGACAGACAGAGCAAAATAGGACCAGCAGCACGCAGACAGACAGAGCAACAAAGGACCAGCAGAACGCAGACAGACAGACAGTCAGACAGAGCAACATAGGACCAGCAGCATGCAGACAGACAAACAGACAGTCAGACAGAGCAACATAGGACAAGCAGCATGCAGACAGACAGAGCAACATAGGACCAGCAGCACGCAAACACACAGACAGTCAGACAGAGCAACATAGGACCAGCAGCATGCAGACAGACAAAGCAGCATAGGACAAGCAGCATGAAGACAGACAGAGCAGCATAGGACCAGCAGACAGACAGAGCAACATAGGACCAGCAGCACGCAGACAGACAGAGCAACATAGAACAAGCAGCACGCAGACAGACAGAGCAACATAGAACAGACAGACAGACAGAGCAACATAGGACCAGCAGCACGCAGACAGACAGAGCAACATAGGACCAGCAGCACGCAGACAGACAGAGCAAAATAGGACCAGCAGCACGCAGACAGACAGAGCAACAAAGGACCAGCAGAAGGCAGACAGACAGACAGTCAGACAGAGCAACATAGGACCAGCAGCATGCAGACAGACAAACAGACAGTCAGACAGAGCAACATAGGACCAGCAGAATGCAGACAGACAGAGCAGCATAGGACCAGCAGCATGCAGACAGACAGAGCAGCATAGGACCAGCAGACAGACAGAGCAGCATAGGACCAGCAGCATGCAGACAGACAGAGCAACATAGGACCAGCAGAATGCAGACAGACAGAGCAGCATAGGACCAGCAGCATGCAGACAGACAGAGCAGCATAGGACCAGCAGACAGACAGAGCAGCATAGGACCAGCAGCATGCAGACAGACAGAGCAACATAGGACCAGCAGCATGCAGACAGACAGAGCAACATAGGACCTGCAGCACGCAGACAGACAGAGCAACATAGGACCAGCAGCATGCAGACAGACAGAGCAACCTAGGACCAGCAGCACGCAGACAGACAGAGCAACATAGGACACGCAGACAGACAGACAGAGCAACATAGGAAACACAGACAGACAGAGCAACATAGGACATGCAGACAGACAGACAGACAGACAGACAGAGCAACATAGGACACGCAGACAGACAGACAGACAGAGCAACATAGAACAAGCAGCACGCAGACAGACAGAGCAACATAGAACAGACAGACAGACAGAGCAACATAGGACCAGCAGCACGCAGACAGACAGAGCAACATAGGACCAGCAGCACGCAGACAGACAGAGCAAAATAGGACCAGCAGCACGCAGACAGACAGAGCAACAAAGGACCAGCAGAACGCAGACAGACAGACAGTCAGACAGAGCAACATAGGACCAGCAGCATGCAGACAGACAAACAGACAGTCAGACAGAGCAACATAGGACAAGCAGCATGCAGACAGACAGAGCAACATAGGACCAGCAGCACGCAAACACACAGACAGTCAGACAGAGCAACATAGGACCAGCAGCATGCAGACAGACAAAGCAGCATAGGACAAGCAGCATGAAGACAGACAGAGCAGCATAGGACCAGCAGACAGACAGAGCAACATAGGACCAGCAGCACGCAGACAGACAGAGCAACATAGAACAAGCAGCACGCAGACAGACAGAGCAACATAGAACAGACAGACAGACAGAGCAACATAGGACCAGCAGCACGCAGACAGACAGAGCAACATAGGACCAGCAGCACGCAGACAGACAGAGCAAAATAGGACCAGCAGCACGCAGACAGACAGAGCAACAAAGGACCAGCAGAAGGCAGACAGACAGACAGTCAGACAGAGCAACATAGGACCAGCAGCATGCAGACAGACAAACAGACAGTCAGACAGAGCAACATAGGACAAGCAGCATGCAGACAGACAGAGCAACATAGGACCAGCAGCACGCAAACACACAGACAGTCAGACAGAGCAACATAGGACCAGCAGCATGCAGACAGACAGAGCAGCATAGGACAAGCAGCATGAAGACAGACAGAGCAGCATAGTACCAGCAGACAGACAGAGCAACGTAGGACCAGCAGCACGCAGACAGACAGAGCAACATAGGACAGACAGACAGAGCAACATAGGACACACAGACAGACAGACAGAGCAACATAGGACACGCAGACAGACAGACAGAGCAACATAGGACCAGCAGCACGCAGACAGACAGAGCAACATAGGACCAGCAGCATGCAGACAGACAGAGCAACATAGGACCAGCAGCACGCAGACACACAGACAGACAGACAGAGCAACATAGGACACGCAGACAGACAGACAGAGCAACATAGGAAACACAGACAGACAGAGCAACATAGGACATGCAGACAGACAGACAGACAGAGCAACATAGGACACGCAGACAGACATACAGACAGAGCAACATAGAGCACGCAGACAGACAAAGCAACATAGAACAGACAGACAGACAGAGCAACATAGGACCAGCAGCACGCAGACAGACAGAGCAACATAGGACAGACAGACAGAGCAACATAGGACACACAGACAGAGCAACATAGGACACGCAGACAGACAGACAGAGCAACATAGGACCAGCAGCACGCAGACAGACAGAGCAACATAGGACCAGCAGCACGCAGACAGACAGAGCAACTAATGACATGCAGACAGACAGACAGAGCAACATTGGACACGCAGCACGCAGACAGACAGAGCAACATAGGACCAGCAGCACGCAGACAGACAGAGCAACATAGGACCAGCAGCACGCAGACAGACAGAGCAACATAGGACCAGCAGAATGCAGACAGACAGAGCAGCATAGGACCAGCAGCATGCAGACAGACAGAGCAGCATAGGACCAGCAGACAGACAGAGCAGCATAGGACCAGCAGCATGCAGACAGACAGAGCAACATAGGACCAGCAGCATGCAGACAGACAGAGCAACATAGGACCTGCAGCACGCAGACAGACAGAGCAACATAGGACCAGCAGCATGCAGACAGACAGAGCAACCTAGGACCAGCAGCACGCAGACAGACAGAGCAACATAGGACACGCAGACAGACAGACAGAGCAACATAGGAAACACAGACAGACAGACAGAGCAACATAGGACATGCAGACAGACAGACAGACAGACAGACAGAGCAACATAGGACACGCAGACAGACAGACAGACAGAGCAACATAGAACAAGCAGCACGCAGACAGACAGAGCAACATAGAACAGACAGACAGACAGAGCAACATAGGACCAGCAGCACGCAGACAGACAGAGCAACATAGGACCAGCAGCACGCAGACAGACAGAGCAAAATAGGACCAGCAGCACGCAGACAGACAGAGCAACAAAGGACCAGCAGAACGCAGACAGACAGACAGTCAGACAGAGCAACATAGGACCAGCAGCATGCAGACAGACAAACAGACAGTCAGACAGAGCAACATAGGACAAGCAGCATGCAGACAGACAGAGCAACATAGGACCAGCAGCACGCAAACAGACAGACAGTCAGACAGAGCAACATAGGACCAGCAGCATGCAGACAGAGCAGCATAGGACCAGCAGCATGAAGACAGACAGAGCAGCATAGGACCAGCAGACAGACAGAGCAACGTAGGACCAGCAGCACGCAGACAGACAGAGCAACATAGGACAGACAGACAGAGCAACATAGGACACACAGACAGACAGACAGAGCAACATAGGACACGCAGACAGACAGACAGAGCAACATTGGACCAGCAGCACGCAGACAGACAGAGCAACATAGGACCAGCAGCATGCAGACAGACAGAGCAACATAGGACCAGCAGCACGCAGACACACAGACAGACAGACAGAGCAACATAGGACACGCAGACAGACAGACAGAGCAACATAGGAAACACAGACAGACAGAGCAACATAGGACCAGCAGCACGCAGACAGACAGAGCAACATAGGACCAGCAGCACGCAGACAGACAGAGCAACATAGGACCAGCAGCACGCAGACAGACAGAGCAACATAGGACCAGCAGCACGCAGACAGACAGAGCAACATAGGGCCAGCAGCATGCAGACAGACAAACAGACAGTCAGACAGAGCAACATAGGACAAGCAGCATGCAGACAGACAGAGCAACATAGGACCAGCAGCACGCAAACAGACAGACAGTCAGACAGAGCAACATAGGACCAGCAGCACGCAGACAGACAGAGCAACATAGGACCAGCAGCTTGCAAACAGACAGAGCAGCATAGGACCAGCAGACAGACAAAGCAGCATAGGACCAGCAGCATGCAGACAGACAGAGCAACATAGGACCAGCAGCATACAGACAGACAGAGCAAAATAGGACCAGCAGCATGCAGACAGACAGAGCAACATAGGACCAGCAGCACGCAGACAGACAGAGCAACATAGGACCAGCAGCACGCAGACAGACAGAGCAACATAGGACCAGCAGCACGCAGACAGACAGAGCAACATAGGACCAGCAGCACGCAGACAGACAGAGCAACATAGGACCAGCAGCATGCAGACAGACAAACAGACAGTCAGACAGAGCAACATAGGACAAGCAGCATGCAGACAGACAGAGCAACATAGGACCAGCAGCACGCAAACAGACAGACAGTCAGACAGAGCAACATAGGACCAGCAGCACGCAGACAGACAGAGCAACATAGGACCAGCAGCTTGCAAACAGACAGAGCAGCATAGGACCAGCAGACAGACAAAGCAGCATAGGACCAGCAGCATGCAGACAGACAGAGCAACATAGGACCAGCAGCATACAGACAGACAGAGCAAAATAGGACCAGCAGCACGCAGACAGACAGAGCAACATAGGACCAGCAGCACACAGACAGACAGAGCAACATAGGACAAGCAGCATGCAGACAGACAGAGCAACATAGGACCAGCAGCATGCAGACAGACAGAGCAACATAGGACCAGCAGCATGCAGACAGACAGCGCAACGTAGGACCAGCAGCACGCAGACAGACTGAGCAACATAGGACATGCAGACAGACAGACAGACGTACAGACAGAACAACATAGGACCAGCAGCATGCAGACAGACAGAGCAACATAGGATCAGCAGCACGCAGACAGACAGAGCAACATAGGACCAGCAGCATGCAGTCAAGCCGAGCAACATAGGACCAGCAGCATGCAGACAAGCCGAGCAACATAGGACCAGCAGCATGCAGACAGACAGAGCAACATAGGATCAACAGCACGCAGACAGACAGAGCAACATAGGACAGACAGACAGAGCAACATAGGACACACAGACAGACAGACAGAGCAACATAGGACACCCAGACAAACAGACAGAGCAACATAGGAAACACAGACAGACGGACAGAGCAACATAGGACACGCAGGCAGACAGACAGACAGAGCAACATAGAACACGCAGCACGCAGACAGACAGAGCAACATAGAACAGACAGACAGACAGAGCAACATAGGACCAGCAGCACGCAGACAGACAGAGCAACATAGAACAGACAGACAGACAGAGCAACATAGGACCAGCAGCACGCAGACAGACAGAGCAACATAAGACCAGCAGCACGCAGACAGACAGAGCAACATAGGACCAGCAGCATGCAGACAGACAAACAGACAGTCAGACAGAGCAACATAGGACAAGCAGCATGCAGACAGACAGAGCAACATAGGACCAGCAGCATGCAGACAGACAAACAGACAGAGCAACATAGGACAAGCAGCATGCAGACAGACAGAGCAGCATAGGACCAGCAGCATGAAGACAGGCAAAGCAGCATAGGACCAGCAGCATGCAGACAGACAGAGCAGCATAGGACCAGCAGACAGACAGAGCAACGTAGGACTAGCAGCACGCAGACAGACAGAGCAACATAGGACAGACAGACAGAGCAACATAGGACACACAGACAGACAGACAGAGCAACATAGGACACGCAGACAGAGCAACATAGGACCAGCAGCACGCAGACAGACAGAGCAACATAGGACCAGCAGCATGCAGACAGACAGAGCAACATAGGACCAGCAGCACGCAGACAGACAGAGCAACATAGGACCAGCAGCATGCAGACAGACAGAGCAACATAGGAACAGCAGCACGCAGACAGACAGAGCAACATAGGACAGATAGACAGACAGAGCAACATAGGACCAGCAGCACGCAGACAGACAGAGCAACATAGGACCAGCAGCACGCAGACCGACAGAGCAACATAGGACCAGCAGCATGCAGACAGACAAACAGACAGTCAGACAGAGCAACATAGGACAAGCAGCATGCAGACAGACAGAGCAACATAGGACCAGCAGCATGCACGGGACAAACAGACAGTCAGACAGAGCAACATAGGACAAGCAGCATGCAGACAGACAGAGCAGCATAGGACCAGCAGCATGAAGACAGGCAGAGCAGCATAGGACCAGCAGCATGCAGACAGACAGAGCAGCATAGGACCAGCAGACAGACAGAGCAACGTAGGACTAGCAGCACGCAGACAGACAGAGCAACATAGGACAGACAGACAGAGCAACATAGGACACACAGACAGACAGACAGAGCAACATAGGACACGCAGACAGAGCAACATAGGACCAGCAGCACGCAGACAGACAGAGCAACATAGGACCAGCAGCATGCAGACAGACAGAGCAACATAGGACCAGCAGCACGCAGACAGAAAGAGCAACATAGGACCAGCAGCATGCAGACAGACAGAGCAACATAGGAACAGCAGCACGCAGACAGACAGAGCAACATAGGACAGATAGACAGACAGAGCAACATAGGACCAGCAGCACGCAGACAGACAGAGCAACATAGGACCAGCAGCACGCAGACAGACAGAGCAACATAGGACTAGCAGCATGCAGACAGACAGACAGAAAGTCAGAGCAACATAGAACCAGCAGCATGCAGACAGACAGAGCAGCATAGGACCAGCAGCTTGCAAACAGACAGAGCAACATAGGACCAACAGCACGCAGACAGACAGAGCAACATAGGACAGACAGACAGAGCAACATAGGATGCACAGACAGACAGACAGAGCAACATAGGACACGCAGACAGACAGACAGAGCAACATAGGAAACACAGACAGACAGACAGAGCAACATAGGATATGCAGACAGACAGACAGACAGAGCAACATAGGACACGCAGCACGCAGACAGACAGAGCAACATAGGACCAGCAGCACGCAGACAGACAGAGCAACATAGGACAGACAGACAGAGCAAAATAGGACACACAGACAGACAGACAGAGCAACATAGGACACCCAGACAGACAGACAGAGCAACATAGGAAACACAGATAGACAGACAGACAGAGCAACATAGGACATGCAGACAGACAGACAGACAGAGCAACATAGGACACGCAGAAAGACAGACAGACAGAGCAACATAGAACACGCAGCACGCAGACAGACAGAGCAACATAGAACAGACAGACAGACAGACAGAGCAACATAGGACCAGCAGCACGCAGACAGACAGAGCAACATAGAACAGACAGACAGACAGAGCAACATAGGACCAGCAGCACGCAGACAGACAGAGCAACATAGGACCAGCAGCACGCAGACAGACAGAGCAACATAGGACCAGCAGCATGCAGACAGACAGAGCAACATAGGACCAGCAGCACGCAGACAGACAGAGCAACATAGGACCAGCAGCATGCAGACAGACAAACAGACAGTCAGACAGAGCAACATAGGACAAGCAGCATGCAGACAGACAGAGCAACATAGGACCAGCAGCACGCAAACAGACAGACAGTCATACAGAGCAACATAGGACCAGCAGCATGCAGACAGACAGAGCAGCATAGGACCAGCAGCATGAAGACAGACAGAGCAGCATAGGACCAGCAGCATGCAGACAGACAGAGCAACATAGGACCAGCAGCATGCAGACAGACAAACAGACAGTCAGACAGAGCAACATAGGACAAGCAGCATGCAGACAGACAGAGCAGCATAGGACCAGCAGCATGAAGACAGGCAGAGCAGCATAGGACCAGCAGCATGCAGACAGACAGAGCAGCATAGGACAGACAGACAGAGCAACATAGGATGCACAGACAGACAGACAGAGCAACATAGGACACGCAGACAGACAGACAGAGCAACATAGGAAACACAGACAGACAGACAGAGCAACATAGGATATGCAGACAGACAGACAGACAGAGCAACATAGGACACGCAGCACGCAGACAGACAGAGCAACATAGGACCAGCAGCACGCAGACAGACAGAGCAACATAGGACAGACAGACAGAGCAAAATAGGACACACAGACAGACAGACAGAGCAACATAGGACACCCAGACAGACAGACAGAGCAACATAGGAAACACAGATAGACAGACAGACAGAGCAACATAGGACATGCAGACAGACAGACAGACAGAGCAACATAGGACACGCAGAAAGACAGACAGACAGACAGAGCAACATAGAACACGCAGCACGCAGACAGACAGAGCAACATAGAACAGACAGACAGACAGACAGAGCAACATAGGACCAGCAGCACGCAGACAGACAGAGCAACATAGAACAGACAGACAGACAGAGCAACATAGGACCAGCAGCACGCAGACAGACAGAGCAACATAGGACCAGCAGCACGCAGACAGACAGAGCAACATAGGACCAGCAGCATGCAGACAGACAGAGCAACATAGGACCAGCAGCACGCAGACAGACAGAGCAACATAGGACCAGCAGCATGCAGACAGACAAACAGACAGTCAGACAGAGCAACATAGGACAAGCAGCATGCAGACAGACAGAGCAACATAGGACCAGCAGCACGCAAACAGACAGACAGTCATACAGAGCAACATAGGACCAGCAGCATGCAGACAGACAGAGCAGCATAGGACCAGCAGCATGAAGACAGACAGAGCAGCATAGGACCAGCAGCATGCAGACAGACAGAGCAACATAGGACCAGCAGCATGCAGACAGACAAACAGACAGTCAGACAGAGCAACATAGGACAAGCAGCATGCAGACAGACAGAGCAGCATAGGACCAGCAGCATGAAGACAGGCAGAGCAGCATAGGACCAGCAGCATGCAGACAGACAGAGCAGCATAGGACCAGCAGACAGACAGAGCAACGTAGGACTAGCAGCACGCAGACAGACAGAGCAACATAGGACAGACAGACAGAGCAACATAGGACACACAGACAGACAGACAGAGCAACATAGGACACGCAGACAGAGCAACATAGGACCAGCAGCACGCAGACAGACAGAGCAACATAGGACCAGCAGCATGCAGACAGACAGAGCAACATAGGACCAGCAGCACGCAGACAGACAGAGCAACATAGGACCAGCAGCATGCAGACAGACAGAGCAACATAGGAACAGCAGCACGCAGACAGACAGAGCAACATAGGACAGATAGACAGACAGAGCAACATAGGACCAGCAGCACGCAGACAGACAGAGCAACATAGGACCAGCAGCACGCAGACAGACAGAGCAACATAGGACTAGCAGCATGCAGACAGACAGACAAAAAGTCAGAGCAACATAGAACCAGCAGCATGCAGACAGACAGAGCAGCATAGGACCAGCAGCTTGCAAACAGACAGAGCAACATAGGACCAACAGCACGCAGACAGACAGAGCAACATAGGACAGACAGACAGAGCAACATAGGACACACAGACAGACAGACAGAGCAACATAGGACACGCAGACAGACAGACAGAGCAACATAGGAAACACAGACAGACAGACAGAGCAACATAGGATATGCAGACAGACAGACAGAGGAACATAGGACCAGCAGCACGCAGACAGACAGAGCAACATAGGACACGCAGCACGCAGACAG
Source organism: Salmo salar (assembly GCF_965601325.2). Lineage (NCBI taxonomy): Eukaryota > Metazoa > Chordata > Actinopteri > Salmoniformes > Salmonidae > Salmo > Salmo salar. The sequence goes on along the minus strand of NC_138302.1, from coordinate 1,736,320 downwards.
ACAGAGCAACATAGGACCATCAGCACGCAGACAGACAGAGCAACATAGGACAGACAGACAGAGCAACATAGGACACCCAGACAGACAGACAGAGCAACATAGGAAACACAGATAGACAGACAGACAGAGCAACATAGGACATGCAGACAGACAGACAGACAGAGCAACATAGGACACGCAGACAGACAGACAGACAGACAGAGCAACATAGAACACGCAGCACGCAGACAGACAGAGCAACATAGAACAGACAGACAGACAGACAGAGCAACATAGGACCAGCAGCACGCAGACAGACAGAGCAACATAGAACAGACAGACAGACAGAGCAACATAGGACCAGCAGCACGCAGACAGACAGAGCAACATAGGACCAGCAGCACGCAGACAGACAGAGCAACATAGGACCAGCAGCATGCAGACAGACAGAGCAACATAGGACCAGCAGCACGCAGACAGACAGAGCAACATAGGACCAGCAGCATGCAGACAGACAGAGCAACATAGGAACAGCAGCACGCAGACAGACAGAGCAACATAGGACAGATAGACAGACAGAGCAACATAGGACCAGCAGCACGCAGACAGACAGAGCAACATAGGACCAGCAGCACGCAGACAGACAGAGCAACATAGGACTAGCAGCATGCAGACAGACAGACAAAAAGTCAGAGCAACATAGAACCAGCAGCATGCAGACAGACAGAGCAGCATAGGACCAGCAGCTTGCAAACAGACAGAGCAACATAGGACCAACAGCACGCAGACAGACAGAGCAACATAGGACAGACAGACAGAGCAACATAGGACACACAGACAGACAGACAGAGCAACATAGGACACGCAGACAGACAGACAGAGCAACATAGGAAACACAGACAGACAGACAGAGCAACATAGGATATGCAGACAGACAGACAGAGGAACATAGGACCAGCAGCACGCAGACAGACAGAGCAACATAGGACACGCAGCACGCAGACAGACAGAGCAACATAGGACCATCAGCACGCAGACAGACAGAGCAACATAGGACAGACAGACAGAGCAACATAGGACACCCAGACAGACAGACAGAGCAACATAGGAAACACAGATAGACAGACAGACAGAGCAACATAGGACATGCAGACAGACAGACAGACAGAGCAACATAGGACACGCAGACAGACAGACAGACAGACAGAGCAACATAGAACACGCAGCACGCAGACAGACAGAGCAACATAGAACAGACAGACAGACAGACAGAGCAACATAGGACCAGCAGCACGCAGACAGACAGAGCAACATAGAACAGACAGACAGACAGAGCAACATAGGACCAGCAGCACGCAGACAGACAGAGCAACATAGGACCAGCAGCACGCAGACAGACAGAGCAACATAGGACCAGCAGCATGCAGACAGACAGAGCAACATAGGACCAGCAGCACGCAGACAGACAGAGCAACATAGGACCAGCAGCATGCAGACAGACAGAGCAACATAGGAACAGCAGCACGCAGACAGACAGAGCAACATAGGACAGATAGACAGACAGAGCAACATAGGACCAGCAGCACGCAGACAGACAGAGCAACATAGGACCAGCAGCACGCAGACAGACAGAGCAACATAGGACTAGCAGCATGCAGACAGACAGACAAAAAGTCAGAGCAACATAGAACCAGCAGCATGCAGACAGACAGAGCAGCATAGGACCAGCAGCTTGCAAACAGACAGAGCAACATAGGACCAACAGCACGCAGACAGACAGAGCAACATAGGACAGACAGACAGAGCAACATAGGACACACAGACAGACAGACAGAGCAACATAGGACACGCAGACAGACAGACAGAGCAACATAGGAAACACAGACAGACAGACAGAGCAACATAGGATATGCAGACAGACAGACAGAGGAACATAGGACCAGCAGCACGCAGACAGACAGAGCAACATAGGACACGCAGCACGCAGACAGACAGAGCAACATAGGACCAGCAGCACGCAGACAGACAGAGCAACATAGGACAGACAGACAGAGCAACATAGGACACCCAGACAGACAGACAGAGCAACATAGGAAACACAGATAGACAGACAGACAGAGCAACATAGGACATGCAGACAGACAGACAGACAGAGCAACATAGGACACGCAGACAGACAGACAGACAGACAGAGCAACATAGAACACGCAGCACGCAGACAGACAGAGCAACATAGAACAGACAGACAGACAGACAGAGCAACATAGGACCAGCAGCACGCAGACAGACAGAGCAACATAGAACAGACAGACAGACAGAGCAACATAGGACCAGCAGCACGCAGACAGACAGAGCAACATAGGACCAGCAGCACGAAGACAGACAGAGCAACATAGGACCAGCAGCATGCAGACAGACAGAGCAACATAGGACCAGCAGCACGCAGACAGACAGAGCAACATAGGACCAGCAGCATGCAGACAGACAAACAGACAGTCAGACAGAGCAACATAGGACAAGCAGCATGCAGACAGACAGAGCAACATAGGACCAGCAGCACGCAAACAGACAGACAGTCATACAGAGCAACATAGGACCAGCAGCATGCAGACAGACAGAGCAGCATAGGACCAGCAGCATGAAGACAGACGGACCAGCAGCATGCAGACAGACAGAGCAGCATCGGACCAGCAGACAGACAGAGCAACGTAGGACACGCAGCACGCAGACAGACAGAGCAACATAGGACAGACAGACAGAGCAACATAGGACACACAGACAGACAGACAGAGCAACATAGGACACGCAGACAGACAGACAGAGCAACATAGGACCAGCAGCATGCAGACATACAGAGCAACATAGGACCAGCAGCATGCAGACAGACAAACAGACAGTCAGACAGAGCAACATAGGTCAGGCAGCATGCAGACAGACAGAGCAGCATAGGACCAGCAGCATGCAGACAGACAGAGCAGCATAGGACCAGCAGCATGCAGACAGACAGAGCAGCATAAGACCAGCAGACAGACAGAGCAACGTAGGACCAGCAGCACGCAGACAGACAGAGCAACATAGGACAGATAGACATAGCAACATAGGACACACAGAGAGACAGACAGAGCAACATAAGGACATGCAGACAGACAGACAGAGCAACATAGGAAACACTGACAGACAGACAGAGCACCATCGGACAGACAGACAGACAGAGCAACATAGGACACTCAGACAGACAGACAGACAGACAGACAGACCAAAATAGAACACGCAGCACGCAGACAGACAGAGCAACATAGGACAAGCAGCACGCAGACAGACAGAGCAACACAGGACAGATAGACAGACAGACAGAGCAACATAGGACCAGCAGCACGCAGACAGACAGAGCAACATAGGACCAGCAGCAAGCAGACAGACAGAGCAACATAGGACCAGCAGCACGCAGACAGATAGAGCAACATAGGACCAGCAGCATGCAGACGGACAGTCAGACAGAGCAAAATAGGACAAGCATCATGCAGACAGACAGAGCAACATAGGACCAGCAGCATGCAGACTGACAGACAGTCAGAGCAACATAGAACCAGCAGCATGCAGACAGACAGAGCAGCATAGGACCAGCAGCTTGCAAACAGACAGAGCAGCATAGGACCAGCAGACAGACAAAGCAGCATAGGACCAGCAGCATGCAGACAGACAGAGCAACATAGGACCAGCAGCATACAGACAGACAGAGCAAAATAGGACCAGCAGAACGCAGACAGACAGAGCAACATAGGACCAGCAGCATGCAGACAGACAGAGCAACATAGGACCAGCAGCATGCAGACAGACAGAGGAACATAGGACCAGCAGCACGCAGACAGACAGAGAAACATAGGACACGCATAATGCAGACAGACAGAGCAACATAGGACCAGCAGCATCCAGACAGACAGAGCAACATAGGACCAGCAGCATGCAGACAGACAGAGCAACATAGGACCAGAAAGCACGCAGACAGACTGAGCAACATAGGACATGCAGACAGACAGAGCAACTTAGGACAGACAGACAGACAGACAGACAGACAGAGCAACATAGGACCAGCAGCATGCAGACAGACAGAGCAAAATAGGACCAGCAGCACGCAGACAGACAGAGCAACATAGGACCAGCAGCATGCAGACAGACAGAGCAACATAGCACCAACAGCACGCAGACAGACAGAGCAACATAAGACACGCAGACAGACAGACAGAGCAACATAGAACACGCAGCACGCAGACAGACAGAGCAACATAGGACCAGCAGCACGCAGACAGACAGAGTAACATAGGACCAGCAGCACGCAGACAGACAGAGCAACATAGGACCAGCAGCATGCAGACAGACAGAGCAACATAGGACCAGCAGCATGCAGACAGACAGACAGACAGTCAGACAGAGCAACATAGGACACGCAGACAGACAGACAGACAGACAGACAGACAGAGCAATATAGGACCAGCAGCATGCAGACAGACAGACAGACAGTCAGACAGAGCAACATAGGACACGCAGACAGACAGACAGACAGACAGACAGACAGACAGACAGACAGACAGACAGACAGAGCAATATAGGACCAGCAGCATGCAGACAGACAGAGCAACATAGGACCAGCAGCATGCAGACAGACAGAGCAAATTAGGACATGCAGACAAACAGACAGAGCAACATAGGACACGCAGACAGACAGACAGACAGAGCAACATAGGACACACAGACAGACAGACAGACAGACAGACAGACAGACAGACAGACAGAGCAACATGGGACACGTAGACAGACAGAGCAACATAGGACACGCAGACAGACAGACAGAGCAACATAGGACACGCAGCACGCAGACAGACAGAGCAACATGGGACCAGCGCACGCAGACAGACAGAGCAACATAGGACCAGCAGCATGCAGACAGACAGAGCAACATAGGACCAGCAGCATGCAGACAGACAGATCAGCATGCAGACAGACAGATCAACATAGGACCTGCAGCATGCAGACAGACAGAGCAACATAGGACCAGCAGCACGCAGACAGACAGAGCAACATCGGACCAGCAGCATGCAGACAGACAGACAGACAGACAGACAGACAGACAGACAGACAGACAGACAGACAGACAGACAGAGCAGAGCATAGGAAACACAGACAGACAGACAGAGCAACATAGGACATGCAGACAGACAGAGCAACATAGGACACGCAGACAGACAGACAAAGCAACATAGGACACGCAGACAGACAGACAGAGCAACATAGGACATGCAGACAGACAGAGCAACATAGGACACGCAGACAGACAGACAGAGCAACATAGGACACGCAGCACGCAGACAGACAGAGCAACATAGGACCAGCAGCATGCAGACAGACAGATCAGCATGCAGACAGACAGATCAACATAGGAAACACAGACAGACAGACAGAGCAACATAGGATATGCAGACAGACAGACAGACAGAGCAACATAGGACACGCAGCACGCAGACAGACAGAGCAACATAGGACCAGCAGCACGCAGACAGACAGAGCAACATAGGACAGACAGACAGAGCAAAATAGGACACACAGACAGACAGACAGAGCAACATAGGACACCCAGACAGACAGACAGAGCAACATAGGAAACACAGATAGACAGACAGACAGAGCAACATAGGACATGCAGACAGACAGACAGACAGAGCAACATAGGACACGCAGAAAGACAGACAGACAGACAGAGCAACATAGAACACGCAGCACGCAGACAGACAGAGCAACATAGAACAGACAGACAGACAGACAGAGCAACATAGGACCAGCAGCACGCAGACAGACAGAGCAACATAGAACAGACAGACAGACAGAGCAACATAGGACCAGCAGCACGCAGACAGACAGAGCAACATAGGACCAGCAGCACGCAGACAGACAGAGCAACATAGGACCAGCAGCATGCAGACAGACAGAGCAACATAGGACCAGCAGCACGCAGACAGACAGAGCAACATAGGACCAGCAGCATGCAGACAGACAAACAGACAGTCAGACAGAGCAACATAGGACAAGCAGCATGCAGACAGACAGAGCAACATAGGACCAGCAGCACGCAAACAGACAGACAGTCATACAGAGCAACATAGGACCAGCAGCATGCAGACAGACAGAGCAGCATAGGACCAGCAGCATGAAGACAGACAGAGCAGCATAGGACCAGCAGCATGCAGACAGACAGAGCAACATAGGACCAGCAGCATGCAGACAGACAAACAGACAGTCAGACAGAGCAACATAGGACAAGCAGCATGCAGACAGACAGAGCAGCATAGGACCAGCAGCATGAAGACAGGCAGAGCAGCATAGGACCAGCAGCATGCAGACAGACAGAGCAGCATAGGACCAGCAGACAGACAGAGCAACGTAGGACTAGCAGCACGCAGACAGACAGAGCAACATAGGACAGACAGACAGAGCAACATAGGACACACAGACAGACAGACAGAGCAACATAGGACACGCAGACAGAGCAACATAGGACCAGCAGCACGCAGACAGACAGAGCAACATAGGACCAGCAGCATGCAGACAGACAGAGCAACATAGGACCAGCAGCACGCAGACAGACAGAGCAACATAGGACCAGCAGCATGCAGACAGACAGAGCAACATAGGAACAGCAGCACGCAGACAGACAGAGCAACATAGGACAGATAGACAGACAGAGCAACATAGGACCAGCAGCACGCAGACAGACAGAGCAACATAGGACCAGCAGCACGCAGACAGACAGAGCAACATAGGACTAGCAGCATGCAGACAGACAGACAAAAAGTCAGAGCAACATAGAACCAGCAGCATGCAGACCGACAGAGCAGCATAGGACCAGCAGCTTGCAAACAGACAGAGCAACATAGGACCAACAGCACGCAGACAGACAGAGCAACATAGGACAGACAGACAGAGCAACATAGGACACACAGACAGACAGACAGAGCAACATAGGACACGCAGACAGACAGACAGAGCAACATAGGAAACACAGACAGACAGACAGAGCAACATAGGATATGCAGACAGACAGACAGAGGAACATAGGACCAGCAGCACGCAGACAGACAGAGCAACATAGGACACGCAGCACGCAGACAGACAGAGCAACATAGGACCAGCAGCACGCAGACAGACAGAGCAACATAGGACAGACAGACAGAGCAACATAGGACACCCAGACAGACAGACAGAGCAACATAGGAAACACAGATAGACAGACAGACAGACAGAGCAACATAGGACATGCAGACAGACAGACAGACAGAGCAACATAGGACACGCAGACAGACAGACAGACAGACAGAGCAACATAGAACACGCAGCACGCAGACAGACAGAGCAACATAGAACAGACAGACAGACAGACAGAGCAACATAGGACCAGCAGCACGCAGACAGACAGAGCAACATAGAACAGACAGACAGACAGAGCAACATAGGACCAGCAGCACGCAGACAGACAGAGCAACATAGGACCAGCAGCACGCAGACAGACAGAGCAACATAGGACCAGCAGCATGCAGACAGACAGAGCAACATAGGACCAGCAGCACGCAGACAGACAGAGCAACATAGGACCAGCAGCATGCAGACAGACAGAGCAACATAGGAACAGCAGCACGCAGACAGACAGAGCAACATAGGACAGATAGACAGACAGAGCAACATAGGACCAGCAGCACGCAGACAGACAGAGCAACATAGGACCAGCAGCACGCAGACAGACAGAGCAACATAGGACTAGCAGCATGCAGACAGACAGACAAAAAGTCAGAGCAACATAGAACCAGCAGCATGCAGACAGACAGAGCAGCATAGGACCAGCAGCTTGCAAACAGACAGAGCAACATAGGACCAACAGCACGCAGACAGACAGAGCAACATAGGACAGACAGACAGAGCAACATAGGACACACAGACAGACAGACAGAGCAACATAGGACACGCAGACAGACAGACAGAGCAACATAGGAAACACAGACAGACAGACAGAGCAACATAGGATATGCAGACAGACAGACAGAGGAACATAGGACCAGCAGCACGCAGACAGACAGAGCAACATAGGACACGCAGCACGCAGACAGACAGAGCAACATAGGACCAGCAGCACGCAGACAGACAGAGCAACATAGGACAGACAGACAGAGCAACATAGGACACCCAGACAGACAGACAGAGCAACATAGGAAACACAGATAGACAGACAGACAGAGCAACATAGGACATGCAGACAGACAGACAGACAGAGCAACATAGGACACGCAGACAGACAGACAGACAGACAGAGCAACATAGAACACGCAGCACGCAGACAGACAGAGCAACATAGAACAGACAGACAGACAGACAGAGCAACATAGGACCAGCAGCACGCAGACAGACAGAGCAACATAGAACAGACAGACAGACAGAGCAACATAGGACCAGCAGCACGCAGACAGACAGAGCAACATAGGACCAGCAGCACGCAGACAGACAGAGCAACATAGGACCAGCAGCATGCAGACAGACAGAGCAACATAGGACCAGCAGCACGCAGACAGACAGAGCAACATAGGACCAGCAGCATGCAGACAGACAAACAGACAGTCAGACAGAGCAACATAGGACAAGCAGCATGCAGACAGACAGAGCAACATAGGACCAGCAGCACGCAAACAGACAGACAGTCATACAGAGCAACATAGGACCAGCAGCATGCAGACAGACAGAGCAGCATAGGACCAGCAGCATGAAGACAGACGGACCAGCAGCATGCAGACAGACAGAGCAGCATCGGACCAGCAGACAGACAGAGCAACGTAGGACACGCAGCACGCAGACAGACAGAGCAACATAGGACAGACAGACAGAGCAACATAGGACACACAGACAGACAGACAGAGCAACATAGGACACGCAGACAGACAGACAGAGCAACATAGGACCAGCAGCATGCAGACATACAGAGCAACATAGGACCAGCAGCATGCAGACAGACAAACAGACAGTCAGACAGAGCAACATAGGACTCAGGCAGCATGCAGACAGACAGAGCAGCATAGGACCAGCAGCATGCAGACAGACAGAGCAGCATAGGACCAGCAGCATGCAGACAGACAGAGCAGCATAAGACCAGCAGACAGACAGAGCAACGTAGGACCAGCAGCACGCAGACAGACAGAGCAACATAGGACAGATAGACATAGCAACATAGGACACACAGAGAGACAGACAGAGCAACATAAGGACATGCAGACAGACAGACAGAGCAACATAGGAAACACTGACAGACAGACAGAGCACCATCGGACAGACAGACAGACAGAGCAACATAGGACACTCAGACAGACAGACAGACAGACAGACAGACAGACAGACAGACGCAAAATAGAACACGCAGCACGCAGACAGACAGAGCAACATAGGACAAGCAGCACGCAGACAGACAGAGCAACACAGGACAGATAGACAGACAGACAGAGCAACATAGGACCAGCAGCACGCAGACAGACAGAGCAACATAGGACCAGCAGCAAGCAGACAGACAGAGCAACATAGGACCAGCAGCACGCAGACAGATAGAGCAACATAGGACCAGCAGCATGCAGACGGACAGTCAGACAGAGCAAAATAGGACAAGCATCATGCAGACAGACAGAGCAACATAGGACCAGCAGCATGCAGACTGACAGACAGTCAGAGCAACATAGAACCAGCAGCATGCAGACAGACAGAGCAGCATAGGACCAGCAGCTTGCAAACAGACAGAGCAGCATAGGACAAGCAGACAGACAAAGCAGCATAGGACCAGCTGCATGCAGACAGACAGAGCAACATAGGACCAGCAGCATACAGACAGACAGAGCAAAATAGGACCAGCAGAACGCAGACAGACAGAGCAACATAGGACCAGCAGCATGCAGACAGACAGAGCAACATAGGACCAGCAGCATGCAGACAGACAGAGCAACATAGGACCAGCAGCACACAGACAGACAGAGGAACATAGGACCAGCAGCACGCAGACAGACAGAGAAACATAGGACACGCATAATGCAGACAGACAGAGCAACATAGGACCAGCAGCATCCAGACAGACAGAGCAACATAGGACCAGCAGCATGCAGACAGACAGAGCAACATAGGACCAGAAAGCACGCAGACAGACTGAGCAACATAGGACATGCAGACAGACAGAGCAACTTAGGACAGACAGACAGACAGACAGACAGACAGAGCAACATAGGACCAGCAGCATGCAGACAGACAGAGCAAAATAGGACCAGCAGCACGCAGACAGACAGAGCAACATAGGACCAGCAGCATGCAGACAGACAGAGCAACATAGCACCAACAGCACGCAGACAGACAGAGCAACATAAGACACGCAGACAGACAGACAGAGCAACATAGAACACGCAGCACGCAGACAGACAGAGCAACATAGGACCAGCAGCACGCAGACAGACAGAGTAACATAGGACCAGCAGCACGCAGACAGACAGAGCAACATAGGACCAGCAGCATGCAGACAGACAGAGCAACATAGGACCAGCAGCATGCAGACAGACAGACAGACAGTCAGACAGAGCAACATAGGACACGCAGACAGACAGACAGACAGACAGACAGAGCAATATAGGACCAGCAGCATGCAGACAGACAGAGCAACATAGGACCAGCAGCATGCAGACAGACAGACAGACAGTCAGACAGAGCAACATAGGACACGCAGACAGACAGACAGACAGACAGACAGACAGACAGACAGACAGACAGACAGACAGACAGAGCAATATAGGACCAGCAGCATGCAGACAGACAGAGCAACATAGGACCAGCAGCATGCAGACAGACAGAGCAAATTAGGACATGCAGACAGACAGACAGAGCAACATAGGACACGCAGACAGACAGACAGACAGAGCAACATAGGACACACAGACAGACAGACAGACAGACAGACAGACAGAGCAACATGGGACACGTAGACAGACAGAGCAACATAGGACACGCAGACAGACAGACAGAGCAACATAGGACACGCAGCACGCAGACAGACAGAGCAACATGGGACCAGCGCACGCAGACAGACAGAGCAACATAGGACCAGCAGCATGCAGACAGACAGAGCAACATAGGACCAGCAGCATGCAGACAGACAGATCAGCATGCAGACAGACAGATCAACATAGGACCTGCAGCATGCAGACAGACAGAGCAACATAGGACCAGCAGCACGCAGACAGACAGAGCAACATCGGACCAGCAGCATGCAGACAGACAGACAGACAGACAGACAGACAGACAGACAGACAGACAGACAGACAGACAGACAGACAGACAGACAGACAGAGCAACATAGGAAACACAGACAGACAGACAGAGCAACATAGGACATGCAGACAGACAGAGCAACATAGGACACGCAGACAGACAGACAAAGCAACATAGGACACGCAGACAGACAGAGCAACATAGGACACGCAGACAGACAGACAGAGCAACATAGGACACGCAGCACGCAGACAGACAGAGCAACATAGGACCAGCAGCATGCAGACAGACAGATCAGCATGCAGACAGACAGATCAACATAGGACCTGCAGCATGCAGACAGACAGAGCAACATAGGACCAGCAGCACGCAGACAGACAGAGCAACATCGGACCAGCAAAATGCAGACAGACAGACAGACAGACAGACAGACAGACAGACAGACAGAGCAACATAGGACAGACAGACAGAGCAACATAGGACACGCAGACAGACAGACAGACAGAGCAACATAGGACACGCAGACAGACAGACAGAGCAACATAGAACACGCAGCACGCAGATAGACAGAGCAACATAGGACCAGCAGCACGCAGACAGACAGAGCAACATAGGACCAGCAGCATGCAGACAGACAGAGTAACATAGGACCAGCAGCATGCAGACAGACAGAGCAACATAGGACCAGCAGCATGCAGACAGACAGACAGACAGACAGACAGACAGAGTAACATAGGACCAGCAGCACGCAGACAGACAGAGCAACATAGGACATGCAGACAGACAGAGCAACTTAGGACAGACAGACAGACAGACAGAGCAACATAGGACCAGCAGCATGCAGACAGACAGAGCAAAATAGGACCAGCAGCACGCAGACAGACAGAGCAACATAGGACCAGCAGCATGCAGACAGACAGAGCAACATAGCACCAACAGCACGCAGACAGACAGAGCAACATAAGACACGCAGACAGACAGACAGAGCAACATAGAACACGCAGCACGCAGACAGACAGAGCAACATAGGACCAGCAGCACGCAGACAGACAGAGTAACATAGGACCAGCAGCACGCAGACAGACAGAGCAACATAGGACCAGCAGCATGCAGACAGACAGAGCAACATAGGACCAGCAGCATGCAGACAGACAGACAGACAGTCAGACAGAGCAACATAGGACACGCAGACAGACAGACAGACAGACAGACAGACAGACAGACAGACAGACAGACAGACAGACAGACAGAGCAATATAGGACCAGCAGCATGCAGACAGACAGACAGACAGTCAGACAGAGCAACATAGGACACGCAGACAGACAGACAGACAGACAGACAGACAGACAGACAGACAGAGCAATATAGGACCAGCAGCATGCAGACAGACAGAGCAACATAGGACCAGCAGCATGCAGACAGACAGAGCAAATTAGGACATGCAGACAGACAGACAGAGCAACATAGGACACGCAGACAGACAGACAGACAGAGCAACATAGGACACACAGACAGACAGACAGACAGACAGACAGACAGACAGACAGACAGACGGCAACATGGGACACGCAGACAGACAGAGCAACATAGGACACGCAGACAGACAGACAGAGCAACATAGGACACGCAGCATGCAGACAGACAGAGCAACATGGGACCAGCGCACGCAGACAGACAGAGCAACATAGGACCAGCAGCATGCAGACAGACAGAGCAACATAGGACCAGCAGCATGCAGACAGACAGATCAGCATGCAGACAGACAGATCAACATAGGACCTGCAGCATGCAGACAGACAGAGCAACATAGGACCAGCAGCACGCAGACAGACAGAGCAACATCGGACCAGCAGCATGCAGACAGACAGACAGACAGACAGACAGACAGACAGACAGACAGACAGACAGACAGACAGAGCAACATAGGAAACACAGACAGACAGACAGAGCAACATAGGACATGCAGACAGACAGAGCAACATAGGACACGCAGACAGACAGACAAAGCAACATAGGACACGCAGACAGACAGAGCAACATAGGACACGCAGACAGACAGACAGAGCAACATAGGACACGCAGCACGCAGACAGACAGAGCAACATAGGACCAGCAGCATGCAGACAGACAGATCAGCATGCAGACAGACAGATCAACATAGGACCTGCAGCATGCAGACAGACAGAGCAACATAGGACCAGCAGCACGCAGACAGACAGAGCAACATCGGACCAGCAGCATGCAGACAGACAGACAGACAGACAGACAGACAGACAGACAGACAGACAGAGCAACATAGGACAGACAGACAGAGCAACATAGGACACGCAGACAGACAGACAGACAGAGCAACATAGGACACGCAGACAGACAGACAGAGCAACATAGAACACGCAGCACGCAGATAGACAGAGCAACATAGGACCAGCAGCACGCAGACAGACAGAGCAACATAGGACCAGCAGCATGCAGACAGACAGAGTAACATAGGACCAGCAGCATGCAGACAGACAGAGCAACATAGGACCAGCAGCATGCAGACAGACAGACAGACAGACAGACAGACAGACAGACAGACAGACAGACAGAGTAACATAGGACCAGCAGCACGCAGACAGACAGAGCAACATAGGACCAGCAGCATGCAGACAGACAGACAGACAGACAGACAGACAGACAGACAGACAGACAGACAGACAGACAGAGCAACATAGGACCAGCAGCACGCAGACAGACAGACAGACAGACAGACAGACAGACAGACAGACAGACAGACAGACAGACAGACAGACAGACAGACAGACCGACCGACCTCTGGTTCAGTAACATCAGCTGTCCTCTCTGTGAACAACTTGAGTCACTGAGTGACTCATTGAGTTACTGAGTAATTTACCGTTCAATAGTTCAAGGTCACTTACAAAATGTCTTTGTTTTTGAAAGAAAAGCACATTTTTTTAGTCCGACGGGTCGGTGTTCCAATGCTAGCTGTGCTAGCTGTGTTAGCTGTGTTAGCTTTGCTAGCTGTGTTAACTGTGCTAGCTGTGTTAGCTGTGTTAGCTGTGTTAACTGTGCTAATCCAAGTTTATGGTTTTAAAAAAGGGCAGAATTAAAGGCAGATCATAACTGTAGGTGCTGAACTCTCTGTGTCATTTTAAAGCGATAGTCGTTTTGTCGTCTCTCTGGTTTTGAGATGTAACAAATGTCTGGTTGAATTTATTCTGCCGCTGTGTCTAGTAGTAGTACCATCAACAGACAGCAGGGGGCAGTAGAACCTGTCTTCACAGTGGAAAGGCAGATACAGTGGATTCAGATCCCTTGACTTGTCTCTACCTTCAGGTCTGTGTATCACAGTGGATTCAGATCCCTTGACTTGTTGTCTCTACCTTCAGGTCTTTGTATCACAGTGGAAAGGCAGATACAGTGGATTCAGATCCCTTGACTTGTTGTCTCTACCTTCAGGTCTGTGTATCACAGTGGATTCATATCCATTGACTTGTTGTCTGTCTCTACCTTCAGGTCTTTGTATCACAGTGGAAAGGCAGATACAGTGGATTCGTGAAACAGACAGCAGGGGGCAGTAGAACCAGCTGGTTATTGTACAATACTCTCACAGTCTCTCTCTCCCCCTCCCTCTCTCTCTCTCTCCTCTCGCTCTCTCTCTGTCTCACTCTCTCTCTCTCCCCCCCTCTCTCTCCCCCAGGCCACCTATGTGTTGCTGGCATTGGCTTGGGTGTTTGTACCTGTCTATGTGTCTTCAGGGGTGAGTACACACACACACACACGACACACACACACACACACACACGACACACACACACACACACACACACGACACACACACACACACACACACACACACACACACACACACACACACACACACACACACACACACACACACACACCCCCCGTCAGAGTGTTTACCTGCGCCCTGTCCTGCATGTTGCAGCAGGTTGTAGAATATCTCAGCTCCTCCCTGGACATTCCTCTGTTGGGCGTCAAACTGTGTGTTTATTCCAGATCTCCTAAACAGACTGTGTTTGTTCCAGATCTCCTAAACAGACTGTGTTTGTTCCAGATCTCATAAACAGACTGTGTTTGTTCCAGATCTCCTAAACAGACTGTGTGTTTGTTCCAGATCTCCTAAACAGACTGTGTGTTTGTTCCAGATCTCCTAAACAGACTGTGTTTGTTCCAGATCTCCTAAACAGACTGTGTGTTTGTTCCAGATCTCCTAAACAGACTGTGTTTGTTCCAGATCTCCTAACCAGACTGTGTTTTTATTCCAGATCGTCACCATGCCGGAGTACCTGGGTCGTCGGTTCGGAGGAGAGAGGATTAGAACGTACCTGTCTGTTCTCTCTCTGATGCTGTCTGTCTTCACCAAGATATCAGTAGGATATACTGCCCTGTCTGTCTCTCTCTGATGCTGTCTGTCTCTCTCTCTCTCTGATGCTGTCTGTCTCTCTCTCTCTCTGATGCTGTCTGTCTCTCTCTCTCTCTGATGCTGTCTGTCTCTCTCTCTCTCTGATGCTGTCTGTCTCTCTCTCTCTGATGCTGTCTGTCTGGACTGTCTCAGAGGTCAGAACACAATTACTATGACAACGGATGACCTGATTTCTCTATTTTTTGCTCTCTCCTCCCTCCCCCCTCTCCTCTCTCCTCCCTCCCTCCCCCCTCTCTCCCCCTCCTCTCTCTCTATCCTGCCTCCCTCCCCCTCCCCTCTCTCTCCTCCCTTCCCTCCTCTCTCTCTCTCCTCCCTTCCCTCCTCTCTCTCCTCTCCCTCCATCAGACAGACCTGTATTCAGGGGCGTTGTTTGTCCAGGTGTGTTTAGGATGGAACCTGTACCTTTCTACTGTTCTGATGCTGGTGGTCACTGCCCTCTACACTATAGCAGGTACAGATCTATACACTATATTCTATACTATATTCTACTATCCCTCCTCTCCCTCTACACTATAGCAGGTACAGATCTATACACTATATTCTATACTATATTCTACTATCCCTCCTCTCCCTCCACACTATAGCAGGTACAGATCTATACACTATATTCTATACTATATTCTACTATCCCTCCTCTCCAACCACACTATAACAGGTACAGAGATCTATATACTATATTCTATACTATATTCTATACTATATTCTACTATCCCTCCTCTCCCTCTACAGTATAGCAGGTACAGAGATCTATGTACTATATTCTATACTATATTCTATACTATATTCTACTATCCCTCTTCTCCCTCTACACTATAGCAGGTACAGATCTATACACTATATTCTATACTATATTCTACTATCCCTCCTCTCCCTCTACACTATAGCAGGTACAGATCTATACACTATATTCTAAACTATATTCTATACTATATTATATACTATATTCTACTATCCCTCCTCTCCCTCTACACTATTGCAGGTACAGAGATCTATACACTATATTCTATACTATATTCTACTATCCCTCCTCTCCCTCTACAGTATAGCAGGTACAGAGATCTATACACTATATTCTATACTAAATTGTACTATCCCTCCTCTCCCTCTACACTATAGCAGGTACAGATCTATACACTATATTCTATACTATATTCTACTATCCCTCCTCTCCCTCTACACTATAGCAGGTACAGAGATCTATATACTATATTCTATACTATATTCTACTATCCCTCCTCTCCCTCTACACTATAGCAGGTACAGAGATCTATACACTATATTCTACACTATATTCTATACTATATTCTACTATCCCTCCTCTCCCTCTACACTATAGCAGGTACAGATCTATACACTATATTCTATACTATATTCTACTATCCCTCCTCGCCCTCTACACTATAGCAGGTACAGATCTATATAGTATATGCTATACTATATTCTACTATCCCTCCTCTCCCTCTACACTATAGCAGGTAAAGAGATCTATACACTATATTCTATACTATATTCTATACTATATTCTACTATCCCTCCTCTCCCTCTACACTATAGCAGGTACAGATCTATACACTATATTCTATACTATATTCTACTATCCCTCCTCTCCCTCTACACTATAGCAGGTACAGAGATCTATATACTATATTCTATACTATATTCTACTATCCCTCCTCTCCCTCTACACTATAGCAGGTACAGAGATCTATACACTATATTCTACACTATATTCTATACTATATTCTACTATCCCTCCTCTCCCTCTACACTATAGCAGGTACAGATCTATACACTATATTCTATACTATATTCTACTATCCCTCCTCGCCCTCTACACTATAGCAGGTACAGATCTATATAGTATATGCTATACTATATTCTACTATCCCTCCTCTCCCTCTACACTATAGCAGGTAAAGAGATCTATACACTATATTCTATACTATATTCTATACTATATTCTACTATCCCTCCTCTCCCTCTACACTATAGCAGGTACAGATCTATACACTATTTTCTATACTATATTCTACTATCCCTTCTCTCCCTCTACACTATAGCAGGTACAGATCTATACACTATATTCTATACTATATTCTACTATCCCTACTCTCCCTCTACACTATAGCAGGTAAAGAGATCTATACACTATATTCTATACTATATTCTGTACTATATTCTACTCTCCCTCTACACTATAGCAGGTACAGATCTATACTATCTTCTACTATCCCTCCTCTCCCTCTACACTATAGCAGGTACAGAGATCTATACACTATATTCTATAATATATTCTACTATCCCTCCTCTCCCTCTACACTATAGCAGGTACAGATCTATACACTATATTCTATACTATATTCTACTATCCCTCCTCTCCCTCTACACTATAGCAGGTACAGAGATCTATATACTATATTCTATACTATATTCAATACTATATTCTACTATCCCTCCTCTCCCTCTACACTATAGCAGGTACAGAGATCTATACACTATATTCTATACTATATTCTACTATCCCTCCTCTTCCTCTACACTATAGCAGGTACAGATCTATACACTATATTCTATACTATATTCTACTATCCCTACTCTCCCTCTACACTATAGCAGGTACAGAGATCTATATACTATATTCTATACTATATTCTATACTATATTCTACTATCCCTCCTCTCCCTCTACACTATAGCAGGTACAGATCTATACACAATTTTCTATACTATATTCTACTATCCCTCCTCTCCCTCTACACTATAGCAGGTACAGAGATCTATACACTATATTCTATACTATGTTCTATATGATATATTCTACAAGCCTTAGTTCCCTCCATCTCTCGTCTTCATCAGGTGGTCTGGCTGCTGTCATCTATACAGACACTCTGCAGACCTTCGTCATGATTATAGGAGCGATCATCCTCACCATCACAGGTACACACACACACACCACACACACACACACTATCATTCTCACCATCACCCTAACTTCACTAGCTTCCCCTCTCTCTCCAACTCTCTGTCTCTCTCTCTCTGTCTATATCTCTCTCTCTCTGTCTCTCTGTCTCTGTCTCTCTCTCTCTGTCTCTCTCTCTCTCTGTCTCTCTCTCTCCATCCAGCCTTCAACAAGATTGGAGGCTACAGTAACTTGGAGAGAGTTTACCAGGCAGCCATCCCTTCTAAGGTGAGTCAACAGCAACTTTCACTATCATCTGTAGTAATAATGTTATTATTATCATAGTTATTAATGTTATTATTATCATAGTTATTAATGGTATTATTATCATAGTTATTAATGGTATTATTATCATAGTTATTAATGTAATTATTATCATAGTTAATGTTATTATTATCGTAGTTAAAGTTATTATTATCATAGTTAATGTTATCATAGTTATTAATGTAATTATTATCATAGTTATTAATGTAATTATTATCATAGTTATTAATGTTGTTATTATTACATTTACATTTAAGTCATTTAGCAGACGCTCTTATCCAATTAACCTTATACTGGTCAGGACGTGACAGCGACTTACAAAATGGTGCATTCACCTTATGATATCCAGTGGAACAACCACTTTACAATAGTGCATCTAAATCTTTTAAGGGGGGGGGGGGGGGGTTAGAAGGATTACTTTATCCTATCCTAGGTATTCCTTAAAGAGGTGGGGTTTCAGGTGTCTCCGGAAGGTGGTGATTGACTCCGCTGTCCTGGCGTCGTGAGGGAGCTTGTTCCACCATTGGGGTGCCAGAGCAGCGAACAGTTTTGACTGGGCTGAGCGGGAACTGTGCTTCCTCAGAGGTAGGGGGGCCAGCAGGCCAGTGGTGGATGAACGCAGTGCCCTTGTTTGGGTGTAGGGCCTGATCAGAGCCTGAAGGTATGGAGGTGCTGTTCCCTTCACAGCTCCGTAGGCAATCACCATGGTCTTGTAGCGGATGCGAGCTTCAACTGGAAGCCAGTGGAGAGAGCGGAGGAGCGGGGTGACGTGAGAGAACTTGGGAAGGTTGAACACCAGACGGGCTGCGGCGTTCTGGATGAGTTGTAGGGGTTTAATGGCACAGGCAGGGAGCCCAGCCAACAGCGAGTTGCAGTAATCCAGACGGGAGATGACAAGTGCCTGGATTAGGACCTGCGCCGCTTCCTGTGTGAGGCAGGGTCGTACTCTGCAAATGTTGTAGAGCATGAACCTACAGGATCGGGTCACCGCCTTGATGTTAGTGGAGAACGACAGGGTGTTGTCCAGGATCACGCCAAGGTTCTTAGCACTCTGGGAGGAGGACACAAGGGAGTTGTCAACCGTGATGGCGAGATCATGGAACGGGCAGTCCTTCCCCGGGAGGAAGAGCAGCTCCGTCTTGCCGAGGTTCAGCTTGAGCTGGTGATCCGTCATCCACACTGATATGTCTGACAGACATGCAGAGATGCGATTCGCCGCCTGGTTATCAGAAGGGGGAAAGGAGAAGATTAATTGTGTGTCGTCTGCATAGCAATGATAGGAGAGACCATGTGAGGATATGACAGAGCCAAGTGACTTGGTGTATAGCGAGAATAGGAGAGGGCCTAGAACAGAGCCCTGGGGGACACCAGTGGTGAGAGCGCATGGTGCGGAGACAGATTCTCGCCACGCCACCTGGTAGAAGCGACCTGTCAGGTAGGACGCAATCCAAGCGTGGGCCGCGCCGGAGATGCCCAACTCGGAGAGGGTGGAGAGGAGGATCTGATGGTTCACAGTATCAAAGGCAGCAGGTCTAGAAGGATGAGAGCAGAGGAGAGAGAGTTAGCTTTAGCAGTGCGGAGAGCCTCCGTGACACAGAGAAGAGCAGTCTCAGTTGAATGCCCAGTCTTGAAACCTGACTGATTAGGATCAAGAAGGTCATTCTGAGAGAGATAGCAGGAGAGCTGGCCAAGGACGGCACGTTCAAGAGTTTTGGAGAGAAAAGAAAGAAGGGATACTGGTCTGTAGTTGTTGACATCGGAGGGATCGAGTGTAGGTTTTTTCAGAAGGGGTAGCAACTGTCGCTCTCTTGAAGACGGAAGGGACGTAGCCAGCGGTCAAGGATGAGTTGATGAGCGAGGTGAGGAAGGGGAGAAGGTCTCCGGAAATGGTCTGGAGAAGAGAGGAGGGGATAGGGTCAAGTGGGCAGGATGTTGGGCGGCCGGCCGTCACAAGACGCGAGATTTCATCTGGAGAGAGAGGGGAGAAAGAGGTCAAAGCACAGGGTAGGGCAGTGTGAGCAGGACCAGCGGTGTCGTTTGACTTAGCAAACGAGGATCGGATATCGTCAACCTTCTTTTCAAAATGGTTGACGAAGTCATCCGCAGAGAGGGAGGAGGGGGGGGGGGGGGAGGAGGATTCAGGAGGGAGGAGAAGGTAGCAAAGAGCTTCCTAGGGTTAGAGGCAGATGCTTGGAATTTAGAGTGGTAGAAAGTGGCTTTAGCAGCAGAGACAGAAGAGGAGAATGTAGAGAGGAGTGAGTGAAAGGATGCCAGGTCCACAGGGAGGCGAGTTTTCCTCTATTTCCGCTCGGCTGCCCGGAGCCTTGTTCTGTGAGCTCGTAGTGAGTCGTCGAGCCACGGAGCAAGAGGGGAGGACCGAGCCGGCCTGGAGGATAGGGGACAGAGAAAATCAAAGGATGCAGAAAGGGAGGAGAGGAGGGTTAAGGAGGCAGAATCAGGAGATAGGTTGGAGAAGGTTTGAGCAGAGGGAAGAGATGATAGGATGGAAGAGGAGAGAGTAGCGGGAGAGAGAGAGCGAAGGTTGGGACGGCGCAATACCATCCGAGTAGGGGCAGAGTGAGAAGTGTTGGATGAGAGCAAGAGGGAAAAGGATACAAGGTAGTGGTCGGAGATTTGGAGGGGAGTTGCAATGAGATTAGTGGAAGAACAGCATCTAGTAAAGATGAGGTCAAGCGTATTGCCTGCCTTGTGAGTAGGGGGGGAAGGTGAGAGGGTGAGGTCAAAAGAGGAGAGGAGTGGAAAGAAGGAGGCAGAGAGGAATGAGTCAAAGGTAGACGTGGGGAGGTTAAAGTCACCCAGAACTGTGAGAGGTGAGCCATCCTCAGGAAAGGAACTTATCAAGGCGTCAAGCTCATTGATGAACTCTCCAAGGGAACCTGGAGGGCGATAAATGATAAGGATGTTAAGCTTGAAAGGGCTGGTAACTGTGACAGCATGGAATTCAAATGAGGAGATAGACAGATGGGTCAGGGGAGAAAGAGAGAATGTCCACTTGGGAGAGATGAGGATTCCAGTGCCACCACCCCGCTGGCTCGATGCTCTAGGGGTATGCGAGAACACGTGGGCAGACGAAGAGAGAGCAGTAGGAGTAGCAGTGTTATCATAGTTATTAATGTTATTATTATCATAGTTATTAATGTTACTCATAATGTTATTATTATCATAGTTATTAATGTTATTAATGTTATTATCATAGTTGTTAATGTAACTCAATGTTGTTATTAATATAGTTATTAATGTTATTTTTATCGTAGTTATTAATGTTGTTATTATCATAGTTATTAATGTTACTCATAATGTTATTATTATCATAGTTATTAATGTTATTATTATTATCATAGTTATTAATGTTATTATCATAATTGTTAATGTTATTATTATCATAGTTATTAATATCAATGTTATTATTATCATAGTTATTAATGTTTTTATAATATAGTTATTAATGTTGATATTATCATAGTTATTAATGTTTTATTACCATAGTTAGCAATGTCGTTATTACCATAGTTATTAATGTTATTATTATCGTAGTTAATGTTATTATTTTCGTAGTTATTAATGTTATTATTATCGTTATTATTATCGTAGTTATTAATGTTATTATTATCGTAGTTGTTATTGTTATTATTATCGTAGTTAGCAATGTTATTATTATCGTAGTTAGCAATGTTATTATTATCGTAGTTATTAATGTTATTATTATCGTAGTTATTAATGTTATTATTATCGTAGTTAGCAATGCTATTATTACCGTAGTTAGCAATGTTATTATTATCGTAGTTATTAATGTTATTATTATCGTAGTTATTAATGTTATTATTATCATAGTTAATGTTATTATTATTATCATAGTTATTAATGTTATTATCATAATTGTTAATGTTATTATTATCATAGTTATTAATGTAACTCATAATGTTATTATTATCATAGTTATTAATGTTGTTTTTGTCATAGTTGTTAATCTTACTCATAATGTTATTATTATTATCATAGTTATTAATGTTATTATCATAATTGTTAATGTTATTATTATCATAGTTATTAATGTAACTCATAATGTTATTATTATCATAGTTATTAATGTTATTATTATCACAGTTATTAATGTTATTATCGTAGGTTTTAATGTTATTATTATCATAGTTATTAATGTTTTTATAATCATAGTTATTAATGTTGTTATTATCATAGCTATTAATGTTATTATTATCATAGTTAAATGTTATTATCAGTTATTAATGTTGCTATTATTATAGTTATTGATGTTATTATTATCGTAGGTATTCATGTTATTATTATCATAGTTATTGTTATTATCATAGTTATTAATGTTATTATTATCATAATTAATGTTCTTATTACATAGTTAATGTTATTATCTGTAGTAATAGTATAATAACAGTAGTAGGACTATATCAGTAGTAATAGTACTATAGTAGTAATAGTATTATAATAGTAGGACTATATCAGTAGTAATAGTACTATAGTAGTAATAGTATTATAATAGTAGTAGTGGTATTATCAGTAGTAATTTTATTATAATAGTAGTAATGTTATTATCAGTTTTAATAGTATTATAATAGTAGTAATGTTATTATCAGTATTATAGCAGTAGTAGTACTATAGCAGTAATGTTATTATCAGTATTATAGCAGTAGTAGTACTATAGCAGTAGTAACAGTAGTGATGTTATTATCAGAATTATAATAGTAGTAGTACTATAGCAGTAGTAACAGTATTATAATAGTAGTAGTAACAGTAGTAATGTTATTATCAGTAATATAATATTAGTAGAACTATAGCAGTAGTAACAGTATTATAATATTAGTAGTACTATAGCAATAGTAATAGTAATATAATAGTAGTAGTACTATAGCAGTAGTAACAGTATTATAATAGTAGTAGTACTATAGCAGTAGTAATAGTATTATAGTAGTAGTAGTACTATATCAGTAGTAATACTATATCAGTAGTAATAGTATTTAAACAGTAGTAGAACTATATCAGTAGTAATAGTACTATAAAAGTAGTAACAGTATTATAATAGTAGTAGTACTATATCAGTAATAATAGTATTATAATAGTAGTAGTACTATAGCAGTAGTAACAGTATTATAGTAGTAGTAGTACTATAGCAGTAGTAACAGTATTATAATAGTAGTAGTACTATAGCAGTAGTAATAGTATTATAATAGTAGTTGTACTATAGCAGTAGTAATAGTATTAATGTAATTCTCATTGTTCCTTCAGATCATCCCCAAAAGTAGTAATGTTATTATCAGTATTATAATAGTAGTGGTACTATAGCAGTAGTAATAGTATTATACTAGTAGTAGTACTATAGCAGTAGTAATATTATTGTAATAGTAGTAGTACTATAGCAGTAGTAACAGTAGTGATGTTATTATCAGTATTATAGTAGTAGTAGTAGTACTATAGCAGTAGTAACAGTAGTGATGTTATTATCAGTATTATAATAGTAGTAGTACTATAGCAGTAGTAATAGTATTATAATAGTAGTAGCACTATATCAGTAGTAACAGTAGTAATGTTCATGTATTTATCATTGTTCCTTCAGATCATCCCCAACAGTAGTAATAGTATTATAATAGTAGTAGTACTATAGCATTACTAATAGTATTATAATAGTAGTAGTACTATAGCAGTAGTAATAGTATTATAATAGTAGTAGTACTATAGCAGTAGTAATAGTATTATAATAGTAGTACTATAGCAGTAGTAACAGTATTGTAATAGTAGTAGTTAATGTAATTGTCATTGTTCCTTCAGATCATCCCCAACAGTAGTACTGTTATTATCAGTATTATAATAGTAGTAGTACTATAGCAGTAGTATTAGTATTATAATAGTAGTAGTACTATAGCAGTAGTAACAGTATTATAATAGTAGTGGTACTATAGCAGTAGTAATGTTATTATCAGTATTATAATAGTACTAGTACTATAGCAGTAGTAATAGTATTATAATAGTAGTAGTTAATGTAATTCTCATTGTTCCTTCAGATCATCCCCAACAGTAGCTGCCACCTGCCCAGAGAAGACGCCATGCACCTGTTCAGACACCCAGTTTCTGGGGATCTGCCCTGGCCTGGCATGACCCTGGGCCTCACTATACTGGCTACCTGGTACTGGTGTACCGACCAGGTAGATATGACTGACTATACTGGTTACCTGGTACTGGTGTACTGACCAGATATAACCTCTAACCCTGGGACTGACTATACTGGTTACCTGGTACTGGTGTACCGACCAGGTAGATATAACTTCTAACCCTGGGACTGACTATACTGGTTACCTGATAAAGTCAAGGACTCTGAATACTTTCTGAATGCAGTGTACTGGCTACAAGCTACTGGTAGACTGACCTGGTGACCTTTAACCCCATGACCTTTCACTCCTAACAGTAAAAGTATACCAACCAACAACGTTTAGTCAAGTTCACTTTATTAACAACAACATTCTCCTAACGTTTTAACAACGTTCATGTACAACATTTGGAAGAAAAAAACATTTAAAATGTCCCAGTAACCAATCAGAGTGAGCGTTATGCCACCCAGAGTCTCTCCAGCCCAGCTAAACCTAGCTGGTCAGACTACGGAGGCCTGGAGAGGACAGACCTCGCAAACAGAGGAAAAAAAATCTAATAAAGATCCTTAAAATCTTAATGTTTCAACAAAACGTCCAGATCGCCCCATTGGCCAGGAAAAAAGCCCATGTAAAAAAATAAAAAAATACTGAAATAAAATTTCTGTCAAACATTCAAAAAGTACCTGGCAAATGTCTTGTCAAAACATTCAATTCATGTTACAGTAGATAAACATCCAGACAAGGTTAGTTAAAGGTAGAGTCAGCGATGCACCAAGTAAACAGCAGAACGACTTCTGCGAAAACTAAGAATATGAAGCGAGAGGCTAAACTTATCCTCTGTTTTGGGGTCCATCACGCTGTAGTAGAGTGAATCTGTTTTGGGGTCCATCACGTTGTAGGAGAGTGAATCTGTTTTGGGGTCCATCACGTTGTAGTAGAGTGAATCTGTTTTGGGGTCCATCACGTTGAAGTAGAGTGAATCTGTTTTGGGGTCCATCACGTTGAAGCAGAGTGAATCTGTTTTGGGGTCCATCACGTTGTAGTAGAGTGAATCTGTTTTGGGGTCCATCACATTGTAGCAGAGTGAATCTGTTTTGGGGTCCATCACGTTGTAGTAGAGTGAATCTATTTTGGGGTCCATCACGTTGTAGTAGGGGGAATCTTGGTAACCCTGAGTTACTGCATCATGTTCATCTACAATATTCTCCGTTCATCCAGTCTAATTTTCAACATTCAGATAACATTCTTTAATAAAAGATAGAGAAACATCCAGTCAAGTTATTAATCCGGTCAGAGCAACCAATCAGACACATGATCTGGACAGAGCAACCAACCAGACGCATGATCTGGTCAGAGCAACCAATCAGAGGAACATAAAAAAACAACAACATCCAGTTACATTGTCTGTTTAATTTCCTGCTAGCCGTCCCATTGGTCCATACATTAGCCAATCCTAGCCGACCTCCTTGTTGTCAAGCGACGCTATCGTCTGTGAGGCTATATACTGCCCCCTCAGTAGTTGATTGGTCAGTTTGGAGAAGGACACGCCCATAGCTCCTGCCGGATTGGATGCTCGACGTGGGGAGGCGTGGCCAGGGGGAAATCCCGACCCTTTGTAGGCAGGGCTGTGTCGTCGTGGCGACCGGCTGGAGCGAGTATCGGAGGGCTGCAGTGATTGGCCCTGCAAGTAGCGATGTCCTCCGATCACAGGGCACGATGCTAGTGGCGAGCGGTGGACACTTCCTGGTTTGGCAATGACGACTTTAGCCCTGCCCCTCTGGCGCCCATCACGACCTGGCGACCTGGAGCTCTGAAACAACTAGAGAGAGACAGGGAGAGAGAGAGAGAGACAGGGAGAGAGAGAGAGAGACAGGGAGAGAGAGAGAGAGAGAGAGAGAGAGAGAGAGAGAGAGAGAGACAGGGAGACAGAGAGAGAGAGAGAGAGAGAGAGAGAGACAGGGAGAGGGAGAGAGAGACAGGGAGAGAGAGAGAGAGAGACAGAGAGAGAGAGAGGGAGAGGGAGAGAGAGAGAGAGAGAGAGAGAGAGAGAGAGGGAGAGAGAGAGAGAGAGACAGGGAGAGAGAGAGAGAGAGAGAGAGAGACAGGGAGAGAGAGAGAGAGACAGGGAGAGAGAGAGAGAGACAGGGAGAGAGAGACAGAGAGAGAGAGACAGGGAGAGAGAGACAGGGAGAGAGAGACAGGGAGACAGGGAGAGAGAGACAGAGAAAGACAGAGACACAGACAGAGAGAGAGAGAGAGAGAGAGAGAGACAGGGAGAGAGAGACAGGGAGAGAGAGAGAGACAGGGAGAGAGAGAGAGACAGAGAGGGAGAGACAGAGAGACAGGGAGAGAGAGACAGACAGAGAGAGACAGAGACACAGACAGAGACACAGACAGAGACACAGACAGAGAGACAGGGAGAGAGAGAGAGAGACAGGGAGAGAGAGAGAGACAGGGAGAGAGAGAGAGAGAGAGAGAGAGAGAGAGAGAGAGAGAGAGAGAGAGAGAGAGAGAGAGAGAGAGAGAGAGAGAGAGAGAGAGAGAGAGAGAGAGAGAGAGACCGGGAGAGAGACAGGGAGAGAGACAGAGAGACACAGACAAACAGACAGAGAGAGAGAGAGAGAGAGAGAGAGAGACAGAGAGAGAGACAGGGAGACAGACTGAGTCAGAACAGGATGCTGTGTTATAGTCCAGTACAGTACCCCCTAACCCCAGTACAGTACCCCCTAACCCCAGTACAGTACCCCCTAAAACCAGAACAGTACCCCCTAACCCCAGTACAGTAACCCTAACCCCAGTACAGTAACCCTAACCCCAGTACAGTAACCCTAACCCCAGTACACTACCCCCTGACCCTGACTACAGTTAGATCTACATACTGCCCTGACCCATACTGCCTGACTACAGTTAGATCTACATACTGCCCTGACCCATACTGCCTGACTACAGTTAGATCTACACACTGCCCTGACACATACTGCCTGACTACAGTTAGATCTACACACTGCCCTGACCCATACTGCCTGACTACAGTTAGATCTACATACTGCCCTGACTCATACTGCACTGACCCACACTGCCTGACTACAGTTAGATCTACACACTGCCCTGACCCATACTGCCTGACTACAGTTAGATCTACATACTGCCCTGACCCATACTGCCTGACTACAGTTAGATCTACATACTGCCCTGACCCATACTGCCTGACTGCAGTTAGATCTACATACTGCCCTGACCCATACTGCCTGACTACAGTTAGATCTACATACTGCCCTGACCCATACTGCCTGACTACAGTTAGATCTACATAATAACACACTGCCCTGACCCATACTGCCTGACTACAGTTAGATCTACAAACTGCCCTGACCCATTCTGCCTGACTACAGTTCATCTACATACTGCCCTGACCCATACTGCCTGACTACAGTTAGATCTACATACTGCCTTGACCCATACTGCATGACTACAGTTAGATCTACATAATAACACACTGCCCTGACCCATACTGCCTGACTACAGTTAGATCTACATACTGCCCTGACCCATACTGCCTGACTACAGTTAGATCTACACACTGCCCTGACCCATACTGCCTGACTACAGTTAGATCTACACACTGCCCTGACCCATAATGCCTGACTACAGTTAGATCTACATACTGTCCTGACCCATACTGCCCTGACCCACACTGCTTGACTACAGTTAGATCTACACACTGCCCTGACCCATACTGCCTGACTACAGTTAGATCTACATACTGCCCTGATCCATACTGCATGACTACAGTTAGATCTACATACTGCCCTGACCCATACTGCCTGACTACAGTTAGATCTACATACTGCCCTGACCCATACTGCCTGACTACAGTTAGATCTACACACTGCCCTGACCCATACTGCCTGACTACAGTTAGATCTACATACTGCCCTGACCCATACTGCCTGACTACAGTTAGATCTACACACTGCCCTGACCCATACTGCCTGACTACAGTTAGATCGACACACTGCCCTGACCCATACTGCCTGACTACAGTTAGATCTACATACTGCCCTGACCCATTCTGCCTGACTACAGTTCATCTACATACTGCCCTGACCCATACTGCCTGACTACAGTTAGATCTACATACTGCCCTGACCCATACTGCCTGACTACAGTTAGATCTACATAATAACACACTGCCCTGACCCATACTGCCTGACTACAGTTAGATCTACATACTGCCCTGACCCATACTGCCAGACTACAGTTAGATCTACACACTGCCCTGACCCATACTGCCTGACTACAGTTAGATCTACACACTGCCCTGACCCATACTGCATGACTACAGTTAGATCTACATACTGTCCTGACCCATACTGCCCTGACCCACACTGCTTGACTACAGTTAGATCTACACACTGCCCTGACCCATACTGCCTGACTACAGTTAGATCTACATACTGCCCTGATCCATACTGCATGACGACAGTTACATCTACATACTGCCCTGACCCATACTGCCTGACTACAGTTAGATTTTCACACTAACACATTGCCCTGACCCATACTGCCTGACTACAGCTAGATCTACATACTAACATACTGCCCTGACCCATACTGCCTGACTACAGTTAGATCTACACACTGCCCTGACCCATACTGCCTGACTACAGTTAGATCTACACACTGCCCTGACCCATACTGCCTGACTACAGTTAGATCTACATACTGCCCTGACCCATACTGCCCTGACCCACACTGCCTGACTACAGTTAGATCTACACACTGCCCTGACCCATACTGCCTGACTACAGTTAGATCTACATACTGCCCTGACCCATACTACCTGACTACAGTTAGATCTACACACTGCCCTGACCCATACTGCCTGACTACAGTTAGATCTACATACTGCCCTGACCCATACTGCCTGACTACAGTTAGATCTACACACTGCCCTGACCCATACTGCCTGACTACAGTTAGATCTACATAATAACACACTGCCCTGACCCATACTGCCTGACTACAGTTAGATCTACAAACTGCCCTGACCCATTCTGCCTGACTACAGTTCATCTACATACTGCCCTGACCCATACTGCCTGACTACAGTTAGATCTACATACTGCCCTGACCCATACTGCCTGACTACAGTTAGATCTACACACTGCCCTGACCCATACTGCCTGACTACAGTTAGATCTACACACTGCCCTGACCCATACTGCCTGACTACAGTTAGATCTACACACTGCCCTGACCCATACTGCCTGACTACAGTTAGATCTACACACTGCCCTGACCCATACTGCCTGACTACAGTTAGATCTACATACTGCCCTGACCCATACTGCCTGACTACAGTTTGATCTACATACTGCCCTGACCCATACTGCCTGACTACAGTTAGATCTACACACTGCCATGACCCATACTGCCTGACTACAGTTAGATCTACACACTGCCCTGACCCATACTGCCTGACTACAGTTAGATCTACATACTGCCCTGACCCATACTGCCTGACTACAGTTAGATCTACACACTGCCCTGACACATACTGCCTGACTACAGTTAGATCGACACACTGCCCTGACCCATACTGCCTGACTACAGTTAGATCTACATACTGCCCTGACACATTCTGCCTGACTACAGTTCATCTACATACTGCCCTGACCCATACTGCCTGACTACAGTTAGATCTACATACTGCCCTGACCCATACTGCCTGACTACAGTTAGATCTACATAATAACACACTGCCCTGACCCATACTGCCTGACTACAGTTAGATCTACAAACTGCCCTGACCCATTCTGCCTGACTACAGTTCATCTACATACTGCCCTGACCCATACTGCCTGACTACAGTTAGATCTACATACTGCCCTGACCCATACTGCATGACTACAGTTAGATCTACATAATAACACACTGCCCTGACCCATACTGCCTGACTACAGTTAGATCTACATACTGCCCTGACCCATACTGCCTGACTACAGTTAGATCTACACACTGCCCTGACCCATACTGCCTGACTACAGTTAGATCTACACACTGCCCTGACCCATAATGCCTGACTACAGTTAGATCTACATACTGTCCTGACCCATACTGCCCTGACCCACACTGCTTGACTACAGTTAGATCTACACACTGCCCTGACCCATACTGCCTGACTACAGTTAGATCTACATACTGCC
The DNA here is from genome assembly GCF_965601325.2 of Salmo salar. Lineage (NCBI taxonomy): Eukaryota > Metazoa > Chordata > Actinopteri > Salmoniformes > Salmonidae > Salmo > Salmo salar. The sequence goes on along the minus strand of NC_138302.1, from coordinate 1,705,003 downwards.
CTGATCCATACTGCATGACTACAGTTAGATCTACATACTGCCCTGACCCATACTGCCTGACTACAGTTAGATCTACATACTGCCCTGACCCATACTGCCTGACTACAGTTAGATCTACACAATGCCCTGACCCATACTGCCTGACTACAGTTAGATCTACATACTGCCCTGACCCATACTGCCTGACTACAGTTAGATCTACACACTGCCCTGACCCATACTGCCTGACTACAGTTAGATCGACACACTGCCCTGACCCATACTGCCTGACTACAGTTAGATCTACATACTGTCCTGACCCATACTGCCCTGACCCACACTGCTTGACTACAGTTAGATCTACACACTGCCCTGACCCATACTGCCTGACTACAGTTAGATCTACATACTGCCCTGATCCATACTGCATGACGACAGTTACATCTACATACTGCCCTGACCCATACTGCCTGACTACAGTTAGATTTTCACACTAACACATTGCCCTGACCCATACTGCCTGACTACAGCTAGATCTACATACTAACATACTGCCCTGACCCATACTGCCTGACTACAGTTAGATCTACACACTGCCCTGACCCATACTGCCTGACTACAGTTAGATCTACACACTGCCCTGACCCATACTGCCTGACTACAGTTAGATCTACATACTGCCCTGACCCATACTGCCCTGACCCACACTGCCTGACTACAGTTAGATCTACACACTGCCCTGACCCATACTGCCTGACTACAGTTAGATCTACATACTGCCCTGACCCATACTACCTGACTACAGTTAGATCTACACACTGCCCTGACCCATACTGCCTGACTACAGTTAGATCGACACACTACCCTGACCCATACTGCCTGACTACAGTTAGATCTACATACTGCCCTGACCCATACTGCCCTGACCCACACTGCCTGACTACAGTTAGATCTACACACTGCCCTGACCCATACTGCCTGACTACAGTTAGATCTACATACTGCCCTGACCCATACTACCTGACTACAGTTAGATCAACACACTGCCCTGACCCATACTGCCTGACTACTGTTAGATCTACACACTGCCCTGACCCATACTGCCTGACTACAGTTAGATCTACATACTGCCCTGACCCATACTGCCCTGACCCACACTGCCTGACTACAGTTAGATCTACACACTGCCCTGACCCATACTGCCTGACTACAGTTAGATCTACATACTGCCCTGACCCATACTGCCTGACTACAGTTAGATCTACATACTGCCCTGACCCACACTGCCTGACTACAGTTAGATCTACATACTGCCCTGACCCATACTGCCTGACTGCAGTTAGATCTACATACTGCCCTGACCCATACTGCCTGACTACAGTTAGATCTACATACTGCCCTGACTCATACTGCCTGACTACAGCTAGATCTACATACTAACATACTGCCCTGACCCATACTGCCTGACTACAGTTAGATCTACACACTGCAATGACCCATACTGCCTGACTACAGTTAGATCTACACACTGCCCTGACCCATACTGCCTGACTACAGTTAGATCTACATACTGCCCTGACCCATACTGCCTGACTACAGTTAGATCTACATACTGCCCTGACCCATACTGCCTGACTACAGTTAGATCTACACACTGCCCTGACCCATACTGCCTGACTACAGTTAGATCTACATACTGCCCTGACCCATACTACCTGACTACAGTTAGATCTACACACTGCCCTTACCCATACTGCCTGACTACAGTTAGATCGACACACTACCCTGACCCATACTGCCTGACTACAGTTAGATCTACATACTGCCCTGACCCATACTGCCTGACTACAGTTAGATCTACACACTGCCGTGACCCATACTGCCTGACTACAGTTAGATCTACACACTGCCCTGACCCATACTGCCTGACTACAGTTAGATCTACATACTTCCCTGACCCATACTGCACTGACCCACACTGCCTGACTACAGTTAGATCTACACACTGCCCTGACCCATACTGCCTGACTACAGTTAGATCTACATACTGCCCTGACCCATTCTGCCTGAATAGTTAGATCTACATACTGCCCTGACCCATACTGCCCTGACTACAGTTAGATCAACACACTGCCCTGACCCATACTGCCTGACTACTGTTAGATCTACACACTGCCCTGACCCATACTGCCTGACTACAGTTAGATCTACATACTGCCCTGACCCATACTGCCTGACTACAGTTAGATCTACATACTGCCCTGACCCATACTGCCCTGACCCACACTGCCTGACTACAGTTAGATCTACACACTGCCCTGACCCATACTGCCTGACTACAGTTAGATCTACATACTGCCCTGACCCATACTGCCTGACTACAGTTAGATCTACATACTGCCCTGACCCACACTGCCTGACTACAGTTAGATCTACATACTGCCCTGACCCATACTGCCTGACTACAGTTAGATTTTCACACTGCCCTGACCCATACTGCCTGACTACAGCTAGATCTACATACTAACATACTGCCCTGACCCATACTGCTTGACTACAGTTAGATCTACACACTGCCCTGACCCATACTGCCTGACTACAGTTAGATCTACATACTGCCCTGACCCATACTGCCTGACTACAGTTAGATCTACACACTGCCCTGACCCATACTGCCTGACTACAGTTAGATCTACATACTGCCCTGACCCATACTGCCTGACTACAGTTAGATCTACACACTGCCCTGACCCATACTGCCTGACTACAGTTAGATCGACACACTACCCTGACCCATACTGCCTGACTACAGTTAGATCTACATACTGCCCTGACCCATACTGCCTGACTACAGTTAGATCTACACACTGCCCTGACCCATACTGCCTGACTACAGTTAGATCTACATACTGCCCTGACCCATACTGCACTGACCCACACTGCCTGACTACAGTTAGATCTACACACTGCCCTGACCAATACTGCCTGACTACAGTTAGATCTACATACTGCCCTGACCCATACTGCCTGAATAGTTAGATCTACATACTGCCCTGACCCATACTGCCCTGACTACAGTTAGATCAACACACTGCCCTGACCCATACTGCCTGACTACTGTTAGATCTACACACTGCCCTGACCCATACTGCCTGACTACAGTTAGATCTACATACTGCCCTGACCCATACTGCCTGACTACAGTTAGATCTACATACTGCCCTGACCCATACTGCACTGACCCACACTGCCTGACTACAGTTAGACCTACACACTGCCCTGACCCATACTGCCTGACTACAGTTAGATCTACATACTGCCCTGACCCATACTGCCTGACTACAGTTAGATCTACATACTGCCCTGACCCACACTGCCTGACTACAGTTAGATCTACATACTGCCTTGACCCATACTGCCTGACTGCAGTTAGATCTACATACTGCCCTGACCCATACTGCCTGACTACAGTTAGATCTACATACTGCCCTGACTCATACTGCCTGACTACAGCTAGATCTACATACTAACATACTGCCCTGACCCATACTGCCTGACTACAGTTAGATCTACACACTGCCCTGACCCATACTGCCTGACTACAGTTAGATCTACACACTGCCCTGACCCATACTGCCTGACTACAGTTAGATCTACATACTGCCCTGACCCACACTGCCTGACTACAGTGAGATCTACACACTGCCCTGACCCATACTGCCTGACTACAGTTAGATCTACATACTGCCCTGACCCATACTGCCTGACTACAGTTAGATCTACACACTGCCCTGACCCATACTGCCTGACTACAGTTAGATCGACACACTACCCTGACACATACTGCCTGACTACAGTTAGATCTACATACTGCCCTGACCCATACTGCCTGACTACAGTTAGATCTACACACTGCCCTGACCCATACTGCCTGACTACAGTTAGATATACATACTGCCCTGACCCATACTGCACTGACCCACACTGCCTGACTACAGTTAGATCTACACACTGCCCTGACCCATACTGCCTGACTACAGTTAGATCTACATACTGCCCTGACCCATACTGCCTGATTAGTTAGATCTACATACTGCCCTGACCCATACTGCCCTGACTACAGTTAGATCTACACACTGCCCTGACCCATACTACATGACTACAGTTAGATCTACATACTGCACTGACCCATACTGCCTGACTACAGTTAGATCTACATACTGCCCTGACCCCCATACTGCCTGACTACAGTTAGATCTACACACTGCCCTGACCCATACTGCCTGACTACAGTTAGATCTACACACTGCCCTGACCCATACTGCCTGACTACAGTTAGATCTACATACTGCCCTGACCCATACTGCCCTGACCCACACTGCCTGACTGCAATTAGATCTACACACTGCCCTGACCCATACTCACTGACTACAGTTAGATCTACATACTGCCCTGACCCATACTGCCTGACTACAGTTAGATTTTCACACTAACACACTGCCCTGACCCATACTGCCTGACTACAGCTAGATCTACATACTAACATACTGCCCTGACCCATACTGCATGACTACTGTTAGATCTACACACTGCCCTGACCCATACTGCCAGACTACTGTTAGATCTACACACTGCCCTGACCCATACTGCCTGACTACAGTTAGATCTACATACTGCCCTGACCCATACTGCCTGACTACAGTTAGATCTACACACTGCCCTGACCCATACTGCCTGACTACAGTTAGATCTACATACTGCCCTGACCCATACTGCCTGACTACAGTTAGATCTACACACTGCCCTGACCCATACTGCCCTGACCCATACTGCCTGACTACAGTTAGATCTACACACTGCCCTGACCCATACTGCCTGACTACAGTTAGATCTACACACTAACACACTGCCCTGACCCATACTGCCTGACTACAGTTAGATCTACATACTGCCCTGACCCATACTGCCTGACTACAGTTAGATCTACACACTGCACCGACCCATACTGCCTGACTACAGTTAGATCTACATACTGCCCTGACCCATACTGCCTGACTACAGGTAGATCTACATACTGCCCTGACCCATACTGCCTGACTACAGTTAGATCTACATACTGCCCTGACCAATACTGCCTGACTACAGTTAGATCTACATACTGCCCTGACCCATACTGCCTGACTACAGTAAGATCTACACACTGCCCTGACCCATACTGCCTGACTACAGTTAGATCTACAAACTGCCCTGACCCATACTGCCTGACTACAGTTAAATCTACACACTGCCCTGACCCATTCTGCCTGACTACAGTTAGATCTACACTGCCCTGACCCATACTGCCTGACTACAGTTAGATCTACATACTGCCCTGACCCATACTGCCTGACTACAGTTAGATCTACATATTGCCCTGACCCATACTGCCCTGACTACAGTTAGATCTACATACTGCCCTGACCCATACTGCCTGACTACAGTTAGATCTACACACTGCCCTGACCCATACTGCCTGACTACAGTTAGATCGACACACTACCCTGACACATACTGCCTGACTACAGTTAGATCTACATACTGCCCTGACCCATACTGCCTGACTACAGTTAGATCTACACACTGCCCTGACCCATACTGCCTAACTACAGTTAGATCTACACACTGCCCTGACCCATACTGCCTGACTACAGTTAGATCTACATACTGCCCTGACCCATACTGCACTGACCCACACTGCCTGACTACAGTTAGATCTACACACTGCCCTGACCCATACTGCCTGACTACAGTTAGATCTACATACTGCCCTGACCCATACTGCCTGATTAGTTAGATCTACATACTGCCCTGACCCATACTGCCCTGACTACAGTTAGATCTACACACTGCCCTGACCCATACTGCCTGACTACAGTTAGATCTACACACTGCCCTGACCCATACTGCCCTGACCCATACTGCCTGACTACAGTTAGATCTACACACTGCCCTGACCCATACTGCCTGACTACAGTTAGATCTACACACTAACACACTGCCCTGACCCATACTGCCTGACTACAGTTAGATCTACATACTGCCCTGACCCATACTGCCTGACTACAGTTAGATCTACACACTGCACCGACCCATACTGCCTGACTACAGTTAGATCTACATACTGCCCTGACCCATACTGCCTGACTACAGGTAGATCTACATACTGCCCTGACCCATACTGCCTGACTACAGTTAGATCTACACACTGCCCTGACCCATACTGCCCTGACCCATACTGCCTGACTACAGTTAGATCTACACACTGCCCTGACCCATACTGCCTGACTACAGTTAGATCTACACACTAACACACTGCCCTGACCCATACTGCCTGACTACAGTTAGATCTACATACTGCCCTGACCCATACTGCCTGACTACAGTTAGATCTACACACTGCACCGACCCATACTGCCTGACTACAGTTAGATCTACATACTGCCCTGACCCATACTGCCTGACTACAGGTAGATCTACATACTGCCCTGACCCATACTGCCTGACTACAGTTAGATCTACATACTGCCCTGACCCATACTGCCTGACTACAGTTAGATCTACATAATAACACACTGCCCTGACCCATACTGCCTGACTACAGTTAGATCTACATACTGCCCTGACCAATACTGCCTGACTACAGTTAGATCTACATACTGCCCTGACCCATACTGCCTGACTACAGTAAGATCTACACACTGCCCTGACCCATACTGCCTGACTACAGTTAGATCTACACACTGCCCTGACCCATACTGCCTGACTACAGTTAGATCTACACACTGCCCTGACCCATTCTGCCTGACTACAGTTAGATCTACACTGCCCTGACCCATACTGCCTGACTACAGTTAGATCTACATACTGCCCTGACCCATACTGCCTGACTACAGTTAGATCTACATACTGCCCTGACCCATACTGCCCTGACTACAGTTAGATCTACACACTGCCCTGACCCATACTGCCTGACTACTGTTAGATCTACACACTGCCCTGACCCATACTGCCTGACTACAGTTAAATCTACACACTAACACACTGCCCTGACCCATACTGCCTGACTACAGTTAGATCTACACACTGCCCTGACCCATACTGCCTGACTACAGTTAGAGCTACATACTGCCCTGACCCATACTGCCTGACTACAGTTAGATCTACATACTGCCTGACTACAGTTAGATCTAAATACTGCCCTGACCCATACTGCCCTGACTACAGTTAGATCTACACACTGCCCTGACCCATACTGCCTGACTACAGTTTGATCTACACACTAACACACTGCCCTGACCCATACTGCCTGACTACAGTTAGAGCTACATACTGCCCTGACCCATACTGCCCGACTACAGTTAGATCTACATACTGCCTGACTACAGTTAGATCTAAATACTGCCCTGACCCATACTGCCCTGACTACAGTTAGATCTACACACTGCCCTGACCCATACTGCCTGACTACAGTTTGATCTACACACTAACACACTGCCCTGACCCATACTGCCTGACTACAGTTAGATCTACACACTGCCCTGACCCATACTGCCTGACTACAGTTAGATTTTCACACTAACACACTACCCTGACCCATACTGCCTGACTACAGCTAGATCTACATACTAACATACTGCCCTGACCCATACTGCCTGACTACAGTTAGATCTACATACTGCCCTGAACCATACTGCCTGACTACTTTTAGATCTACACACTGCCCTGACCCATACTGCCTGACTACAGTTAGATCTACATACTGCCCTGACCTATACTGCCTGACTACAGTTAGATCTACATACTGCCCTGACCCATACTGCCCTGACTACAGTTAGATCTACACACTGCCCTGACCCATACTGCATGACTACTGTTAGATCTACACACTGCCCTGACCCATACTGCCTGACTACAGTTAGATCTACATACTGCCCTGACCCATACTGCCTGACTACAGTTAGATCTACATACTGCCCTGACCCATACTGCCCTGACTACAGTTAGATCTACATACAGCCCTGACCCATACTGCCTGACTACAGTTAGATCTACACACTGCCGTGACCCATACTGTCTTACTACAGTTAGATCTACATACTGCCCTGACCCATACTGCCTGACTACAGTTAGATCTACATAATAACACACTGCCCTGACCCACACTGCTTGACTACAGTTAGATCTACACACTGCCCTGACCCATACTGCCTGACTACAGTTAGATCTACATACTGCATGACGACAGTTACATCTACATACTGCCCTGACCCATACTGCCTGACTACAGTTAGATTTTCACACTAACACATTGCCCTGACCCATACTGCCTGACTACAGCTAGATCTACATACTAACATACTGCCCTGACCCATACTGCCTGACTACAGTTAGATCTACACACTGCCCTGACCCATACTGCCTGACTACAGTTAGATCTACACACTGCCCTGACCCATACTGCCTGACTACAGTTAGATCTACATACTGCCCTGACCCATACTGCCCTGACCCACACTGCCTGACTACAGTTAGATCTACACACTGCCCTGACCCATACTGCCTGACTACAGTTAGATCTACATACTGCCCTGACCCATACTACCTGACTACAGTTAGATCTACACACTGCCCTGACCCATACTGCCTGACTACAGTTAGATCGACACACTACCCTGACCCATACTGCCTGACTACAGTTAGATCTACATACTGCCCTGACCCATACTGCCTGACTACAGTTAGATCTACACACTGCCGTGACCCATACTGCCTGACTACAGTTAGATCTACACACTGCCCTGACCCATACTGCCTGACTACAGTTAGATCTACATACTTCCCTGACCCATACTGCACTGACCCACACTGCCTGACTACAGTTAGATCTACACACTGCCCTGACCCATACTGCCTGACTACAGTTAGATCTACATACTGCCCTGACCCATACTGCCTGAATAGTTAGATCTACATACTGCCCTGACCCATACTGCCCTGACTACAGTTAGATCAACACACTGCCCTGACCCATACTGCCTGACTACTGTTAGATCTACACACTGCCCTGACCCATACTGCCTGACTACAGTTAGATCTACATACTGCCCTGACCCATACTGCCTGACTACAGTTAGATCTACATAATAACACACTGCCCTGACCCATACTGCCTGACTACAGTTAGATCTACATACTGCCCTGACCAATACTGCCTGACTACAGTTAGATCTACATACTGCCCTGACCCATACTGCCTGACTACAGTAAGATCTACACACTGCCCTGACCCATACTGCCTGACTACAGTTAGATCTACACACTGCCCTGACCCATACTGCCTGACTACAGTTAGATCTACACACTGCCCTGACCCATTCTGCCTGACTACAGTTAGATCTACACTGCCCTGACCCATACTGCCTGACTACAGTTAGATCTACATACTGCCCTGACCCATACTGCCTGACTACAGTTAGATCTACATACTGCCCTGACCCATACTGCCCTGACTACAGTTAGATCTACACACTGCCCTGACCCATACTGCCTGACTACTGTTAGATCTACACACTGCCCTGACCCATACTGCCTGACTACAGTTAAATCTACACACTAACACACTGCCCTGACCCATACTGCCTGACTACAGTTAGATCTACACACTGCCCTGACCCATACTGCCTGACTACAGTTAGAGCTACATACTGCCCTGACCCATACTGCCTGACTACAGTTAGATCTACATACTGCCTGACTACAGTTAGATCTAAATACTGCCCTGACCCATACTGCCCTGACTACAGTTAGATCTACACACTGCCCTGACCCATACTGCCTGACTACAGTTTGATCTACACACTAACACACTGCCCTGACCCATACTGCCTGACTACAGTTAGAGCTACATACTGCCCTGACCCATACTGCCCGACTACAGTTAGATCTACATACTGCCTGACTACAGTTAGATCTAAATACTGCCCTGACCCATACTGCCCTGACTACAGTTAGATCTACACACTGCCCTGACCCATACTGCCTGACTACAGTTTGATCTACACACTAACACACTGCCCTGACCCATACTGCCTGACTACAGTTAGATCTACACACTGCCCTGACCCATACTGCCTGACTACAGTTAGATTTTCACACTAACACACTACCCTGACCCATACTGCCTGACTACAGCTAGATCTACATACTAACATACTGCCCTGACCCATACTGCCTGACTACAGTTAGATCTACATACTGCCCTGAACCATACTGCCTGACTACTTTTAGATCTACACACTGCCCTGACCCATACTGCCTGACTACAGTTAGATCTACATACTGCCCTGACCTATACTGCCTGACTACAGTTAGATCTACATACTGCCCTGACCCATACTGCATGACTACTGTTAGATCTACACACTGCCCTGACCCATACTGCCTGACTACAGTTAGATCTACATACTGCCCTGACCCATACTGCCTGACTACAGTTAGATCTACATACTGCCCTGACCCATACTGCCCTGACTACAGTTAGATCTACATACAGCCCTGACCCATACTGCCTGACTACAGTTAGATCTACACACTGCCGTGACCCATACTGTCTTACTACAGTTAGATCTACATACTGCCCTGACCCATACTGCCTGACTACAGTTAGATCTACATAATAACACACTGCCCTGACCCACACTGCTTGACTACAGTTAGATCTACACACTGCCCTGACCCATACTGCCTGACTACAGTTAGATCTACATACTGCCCTGATCCATACTGCATGACGACAGTTACATCTACATACTGCCCTGACCCATACTGCCTGACTACAGTTAGATTTTCACACTAACACATTGCCCTGACCCATACTGCCTGACTACAGCTAGATCTACATACTAACATACTGCCCTGACCCATACTGCCTGACTACAGTTAGATCTACACACTGCCCTGACCCATACTGCCTGACTACAGTTAGATCTACACACTGCCCTGACCCATACTGCCTGACTACAGTTAGATCTACATACTGCCCTGACCCATACTGCCCTGACCCACACTGCCTGACTACAGTTAGATCTACACACTGCCCTGACCCATACTGCCTGACTACAGTTAGATCTACATACTGCCCTGACCCATACTACCTGACTACAGTTAGATCTACACACTGCCCTGACCCATACTGCCTGACTACAGTTAGATCGACACACTACCCTGACCCATACTGCCTGACTACAGTTAGATCTACATACTGCCCTGACCCATACTGCCTGACTACAGTTAGATCTACACACTGCCGTGACCCATACTGCCTGACTACAGTTAGATCTACACACTGCCCTGACCCATACTGCCTGACTACAGTTAGATCTACATACTTCCCTGACCCATACTGCACTGACCCACACTGCCTGACTACAGTTAGATCTACACACTGCCCTGACCCATACTGCCTGACTACAGTTAGATCTACATACTGCCCTGACCCATACTGCCTGAATAGTTAGATCTACATACTGCCCTGACCCATACTGCCCTGACTACAGTTAGATCAACACACTGCCCTGACCCATACTGCCTGACTACTGTTAGATCTACACACTGCCCTGACCCATACTGCCTGACTACAGTTAGATCTACATACTGCCCTGACCCATACTGCCTGACTACAGTTAGATCTACATACTGCCCTGACCCATACTGCCCTGACCCACACTGCCTGACTACAGTTAGATCTACACACTGCCCTGACCCATACTGCCTGACTACAGTTAGATCTACATACTGCCCTGACCCATACTGCCTGACTACAGTTAGATCTACATACTGCCCTGACCCACACTGCCTTACTACAGTTAGATCTACATACTGCCCTGACCCATACTGCCTGACTGCAGTTAGATCTACATACTGCCCTGACCCATACTGCCTGACTACAGTTAGATCTACATACTGCCCTGACTCATACTGCCTGACTACAGCTAGATCTACATACTAACATACTGCCCTGACCCATACTGCCTGACTACAGTTAGATCTACACACTGCAATGACCCATACTGCCTGACTACAGTTAGATCTACACACTGCCCTGACCCATACTGCCTGACTACAGTTAGATCTACATACTGCCCTGACCCATACTGCACTGACCCACACTGCCTGACTACAGTTAGATCTACACACTGCCCTGACCCATACTGCCTGACTACAGTTAGATCTACATACTGCCCTGACCCATACTGCCTGAATAGTTAGATCTACATACTGCCCTGACCCATACTGCCCTGACTACAGTTAGATCTACACACTGCCCTGACCCATACTGCCTGACTACAGTTAGATCTACATACTGTCCTGACCCATATTGCCCTGACCCACACTGCTTGACTACAGTTAGATCGAACACACTGCCCTGATCCATACTGCATGACTACAGTTAGATCTACATACTGCCCTGATCCATACTGCATGACTACAGTTAGATCTACATACTGCCCTGACCCATACTGCCTGACTACAGTTAGATCTACATACTGCCGGGACCCATACTGCCTGACTACAGTTAGATCTACACACTGCCCTGACCCATACTGCCTGACTACAGTTAGATCTACATACTGCCCTGACCCATACTGCCTGACTACAGTTAGATCTACACACTGCCCTGACCCATACTGCCTGACTACAGTTAGATCTACATACTGCCCTGACCCATACTACCTGACTACAGTTAGATCTACACACTGCCCTTACCCATACTGCCTGACTACAGTTAGATCGACACACTACCCTGACCCATACTGCCTGACTACAGTTAGATCTACATACTGCCCTGACCCATACTGCCTGACTACAGTTAGATCTACACACTGCCGTGACCCATACTGCCTGACTACAGTTAGATCTACACACTGCCCTGACCCATACTGCCTGACTACAGTTAGATCTACATACTTCCCTGACCCATACTGCACTGACCCACACTGCCTGACTACAGTTAGATCTACACACTGCCCTGACCCATACTGCCTGACTACAGTTAGATCTACATACTGCCCTGACCCATTCTGCCTGAATAGTTAGATCTACATACTGCCCTGACCCATACTGCCCTGACTACAGTTAGATCAACACACTGCCCTGACCCATACTGCCTGACTACTGTTAGATCTACACACTGCCCTGACCCATACTGCCTGACTACAGTTAGATCTACATACTGCCCTGACCCATACTGCCTGACTACAGTTAGATCTACATACTGCCCTGACCCATACTGCCCTGACCCACACTGCCTGACTACAGTTAGATCTACACACTGCCCTGACCCATACTGCCTGACTACAGTTAGATCTACATACTGCCCTGACCCATACTGCCTGACTACAGTTAGATCTACATACTGCCCTGACCCACACTGCCTGACTACAGTTAGATCTACATACTGCCCTGACCCATACTGCCTGACTACAGTTAGATTTTCACACTGCCCTGACCCATACTGACTGACTACAGCTAGATCTACATACTAACATACTGCCCTGACCCATACTGCTTGACTACAGTTAGATCTACACACTGCCCTGACCCATACTGCCTGACTACAGTTAGATCTACATACTGCCCTGACCCACACTGCCTGACTACAGTTAGATCTACACACTGCCCTGACCCATACTGCCTGACTACAGTTAGATCTACATACTGCCCTGACCCATACTGCCTGACTACAGTTAGATCTACACACTGCCCTGACCCATACTGCCTGACTACAGTTAGATCGACACACTACCCTGACCCATACTGCCTGACTACAGTTAGATCTACATACTGCCCTGACCCATACTGCCTGACTACAGTTAGATCTACACACTGCCCTGACCCATACTGCCTGACTACAGTTAGATCTACATACTGCCCTGACCCATACTGCACTGACCCACACTGCCTGACTACAGTTAGATCTACACACTGCCCTGACCAATACTGCCTGACTACAGTTAGATCTACATACTGCCCTGACCCATACTGCCTGAATAGTTAGATCTACATACTGCCCTGACCCATACTGCCCTGACTACAGTTAGATCAACACACTGCCCTGACCCATACTGCCTGACTACTGTTAGATCTACACACTGCCCTGACCCATACTGCCTGACTACAGTTAGATCTACATACTGCCCTGACCCATACTGCCTGACTACAGTTAGATCTACACACTGCCCTGACACATACTGCATGACTACAGTTAGATCTACATACTGCCCAGACCCATACTGCCTGACTACAGTTAGATCTACACACTGCCCTGACCCATACTGCCTGACTACAGTTAGATCTACACACTAACACACTGCCCTGACCCATACTGCCTGACTACAGTTAGATCTACACACTGCCCTGACCCATACTGCCTGACTACAGTTAGAGCTACACACTGCCCTGACCCATACTGCCTGACTACAGTTAGATCTACATACTGTCTGACTACAGTTAGATCTACATACTGCCCTGACCCATACTGCCTGACTACAGTTAGATTTTCACACTGCCCTGACCCATACTGCCTGACTACAGCTAGATCTACATACTAACATACTGCCCTGACCCATACTGCTTGACTACAGTTAGATCTACACACTGCCCTGACCCATACTGCCTGACTACAGTTAGATCTACATACTGCCCTGACCCACACTGCCTGACTAGAGTTAGATCTACACACTGCCCTGACCCATACTGCCTGACTACAGTTAGATCTACATACTGCCCTGACCCATACTGCCTGACTACAGTTAGATCTACACACTGCCCTGACCCATACTGCCTGACTACAGTTAGATCGACACACTACCCTGACCCATACTGCCTGACTACAGTTAGATCTACATACTGCCCTGACCCATACTGCCTGACTACAGTTAGATCTACACACTGCCCTGACCCATACTGCCTGACTACAGTTAGATCTACATACTGCCCTGACCCATACTGCACTGACCCACACTGCCTGACTACAGCTAGATCTACACACTGCCCTGACCAATACTGCCTGACTACAGTTAGATCTACATACTGCCCTGACCCATACTGCCTGAATAGTTAGATCTACATACTGCCCTGACCCATACTGCCCTGACTACAGTTAGATCAACACACTGCCCTGACCCATACTGCCTGACTACTGTTAGATCTACACACTGCCCTGACCCATACTGCCTGACTACAGTTAGATCTACATACTGCCCTGACCCATACTGCCTGACTACAGTTAGATCTACACACTGCCCTGACCCATACTGTCTGACTACAGTTAGATCTACATACTGCCCTGACCAATACTGCCTGACTACAGGTAGATCTACATACTGCCCTGACCCATACTGCCCTGACCCATACTGCCTGACTACAGTTAGATCTACATAATAACACACTGCCCTGACCCATACTGCTTGACTACAGTTAGATCTACACACTGCCCTGACCCATACTGCCTGACTACAGTTAGATCTACATACTGCCCTGACCCATACTGCCTGACTACAGTTAGATCTACATACTGCCCTGACCCATACTGCCTGACTACAGTTAGATCTACACACTAACACACTGCCCTGACCCATACTGCCTGACTACAGTTAGATCTACATACTGCCCTGACCCATACTGCCTGACTACAGTTAGATCTACATACTGCCCTGACCCATACTGCCTGACTACAGTTAGATCTACACACTGCCCTGACCCATACTGCCTGACTACAGTTAGATCGACACACTGCCCTGACCCATACTGCCTGACTACAGTTAATCTACATACTGCCCTGACCCATACTGCCTGACTACAGTTAGATCTACATACTGCCCTGACCCATACTGCCTGACTACAGTTAGATCTACACACTGCCCTGACCCATACTGCCTGACTACAGTTAGATCTACACACTGCCCTGACCCATACTGCCTGACTACAGTTAGATCTACACACTGCCCTGACCCATACTGCCTGACTACAGTTAGATCTACATACTGCACTGACCCATACTGTCTGACTACAGTTAGATCTACATACTGCCCTGACCCATACTGCCTGACTACAGTTAGATTTTCACACTGCCCTGACCCA
Source organism: Salmo salar (assembly GCF_965601325.2). Lineage (NCBI taxonomy): Eukaryota > Metazoa > Chordata > Actinopteri > Salmoniformes > Salmonidae > Salmo > Salmo salar. Next base: position 1,688,845 of record NC_138302.1, on the reverse strand, counting down.
TACTGCCTGACTACAGCTAGATCTACATACTAACATACTGCCCTGACCCATACTGCTTGACTACAGTTAGATCTACACACTGCCCTGACCCATACTGCCTGACTACAGTTAGATCTACATACTGCCCTGACCCACACTGCCTGACTACAGTTAGATCTACACACTGCCCTGACCCATACTGCCTGACTACAGTTAGATCTACATACTGCCCTGACCCATACTGCCTGACTACAGTTAGATCTACACACTGCCCTGACCCATACTGCCTGACTACAGTTAGATCGACACACTACCCTGACCCATACTGCCTGACTACAGTTAGATCTACATACTGCCCTGACCCATACTGCCTGACTACAGTTAGATCTACACACTGCCCTGACCCATACTGCCTGACTACAGTTAGATCTACATACTGCCCTGACCCATACTGCACTGACCCACACTGCCTGACTACAGTTAGATCTACACACTGCCCTGACCAATACTGCCTGACTACAGTTAGATCTACATACTGCCCTGACCCATACTGCCTGAATAGTTAGATCTACATACTGCCCTGACCCATACTGCCCTGACTACAGTTAGATCAACACACTGCCCTGACCCATACTGCCTGACTACTGTTAGATCTACACACTGCCCTGACCCATACTGCCTGACTACAGTTAGATCTACATACTGCCCTGACCCATACTGCCTGACTACAGTTAGATCTACACACTGCCCTGACCCATACTGTCTGACTACAGTTAGATCTACATACTGCCCTGACCAATACTGCCTGACTACAGGTAGATCTACATACTGCCCTGACCCATACTGCCCTGACCCATACTGCCTGACTACAGTTAGATCTACATACTGCCCTGACCCATACTGCCTGACTACAGTTAGATCTACATAATAACACATTGCCCTGACCCATACTGCTTGACTACAGTTAGATCTACACACTGCCCTGACCCATACTGCCTGACTACAGTTAGATCTACATACTGCCCTGACCCATACTGCCTGACTACAGTTAGATCTACATACTGCCCTGACCCATACTGCCTGACTACAGTTAGATCTACACACTAACACACTGCCCTGACCCATACTGCCTGACTACAGTTAGATCTACATACTGCCCTGACCCATACTGCCTGACTACAGTTAGATCTACATACTGCCCTGACCCATACTGCCTGACTACAGTTAGATCTACACACTGCCCTGACCCATACTGCCTGACTACAGTTAGATCGACACACTGCCCTGACCCATACTGCCTGACTACAGTTAATCTACATACTGCCCTGACCCATACTGCCTGACTACAGTTAGATCTACATACTGCCCTGACCCATACTGCCTGACTACAGTTAGATCTACACACTGCCCTGACCCATACTGCCTGACTACAGTTAGATCTACACACTGCCCTGACCCATACTGCCTGACTACAGTTAGATCTACACACTGCCCTGACCCATACTGCCTGACTACAGTTAGATCTACATACTGCCCTGACCCATACTGCCTGACTACAGTTAGATCTACACACTGCCCTGACCCATACTGCCTGACTACAGTTAGATCTACATACTGCCCTGACCCATACTGCCCTGACTACAGTTAGATCTACACACTAACACACTGCCCTGACACATACTGCCTGACTACAGTTAGATCTACATACTGCCCTGATCCATACTGCCTGACTACAGTTAGATCTACACACTGCACCGACCCATACTGCCTGACTACAGTTAGATCTACATACTGCCCTGACCCATACTGCCTGACTACAGTTAGATCTACATACTGCACTGACCCATACTGTCTGACTACAGTTAGATCTACATACTGCCCTGACCCATACTGCCTGACTACAGTTAGATCTACATACTAACAAACTGCCCTGACCCATACTGCCCTGACTACAGTTACATCTACACACTGCCCTGACCCATACTGACTGATTACAGTTAGATCTACATACTGCCCTGACCCATACTGCCTGACTACAGTTAGATCTACACACTGCCCTGACCCATACTGCCTGACTACAGTTAGATCTACATACTGCCCTGACCCATACTGCCTGACTACAGTTAGATCTACACACTAACACACTGCACTGACCCATACTGCCTGACTACAGTTAGATCTACATACTGCACTGACCCAAACTGCCTGACTACAGTTAGATCTACATACTGCCCTGACCCATACTGCCTGACTACAGCTAGATCTACATACTAACAAACTGCCCTGACCCATACTGCCTGACTAAAGTTAGATCTACATATTGCCCTGACCCATACTGCCTGACTACAGTTAGATCTACATACTGCCCTGACCCATACTGCATGACTACAGTTAGATCTACATACTGCCCTGACCCATACTGCCCTGACTACAGTTAGATCTACACACTAACACACTGCACTGACCCATACTGCCCTGACTACAGTTAGATCTACACACTGCCCTGACCCATACTGCCTGACTACAGTTAGATCTACATACTGCCCTGACCCATACTGCCTGACTACAGTTAGATCTACATTCTGCCCTGACCCATACTGCCTGACTACAGTTAGATCTACACACTAACACACTGCCCTGACCAATACTGCCTGACTACAGTTAGATCTACACACTGCCCTGACCCATATTGCCCTGACCCATACTGCCTGACTACAGTTAGATCTACATACTGCCCTGACCCATACTGCCTGACTACAGTTAGAACTACATACTGCCCTGACACATACTCCCTGACTTCAGTTAGATCTACACACTGCCCTGACCCATACTGCCTGACTACAGTTAGATCTACACACTACCCTGACCCATACTGCCTGACTACAGGTAGATCTACACACTGCCCTTACCCATACTGCCTGACTACAGTTAGATCTACATACTGCCCTGACCCATACTGCCTGACTACAGTTAGATCTACATACTGCCCAGACCCATACTGCCTGACTAAAGTTAGATCTACATACTGCCCTGACCCATACTGCCTGACTACAGTTAGATCTACACACTAACACACTGCCCTGACCCATACTGCCTGACTACAGTTAGATCTACATACTGCCCTGACCCATACTGCCTGACTACAGTTAGATCTACACACTAACACACTGCCCTGACCCATACTGCCTGACTACAGCTAGATCTACATACTAACAACGGAGCTGCCGCTGGACCCATACTGCCGCGTGACTACAGTGTACGGATCGTAGCACACTGCCCGCTGACGCCAGTAGCTGCCTGATTGGACAGTTAGATCTACACACTGCCTGGACCCATACTACATGACTCCAGTTAGATCTACATACTGACTTGACCCATACTGCCTGACTACAGTTAGATCTACATACTGCCCTGACCCATACTGCCTGACTACAGTTACATCTACATACTGCCCTGACCCATACTGCCTGACTACAGTTAGATCTACATACTGCCCTGACCAATACTGCCCTGACTACAGTTAGATCTACACACTAACACACTGCCTTGACCCATACTGCCCTGACAACAGTTAGCTCTACACACTGCCCTGACCCATACTGCCTGACTACAGTTAGATCTACACACTGCCCTGACCCATACTGCCTTACTATAGTTAGATCTACACACTGCCTGGACCCATACTACATGACTCCAGTTAGATCTACATACTGCCCTGACCCATACTGCCTGACTACATTTAGATCTACATACTGCCCTGACCCATACTGCCTGACTACAGTTACATCTACATACTGCCCTGAGCCATACTGCCTGACTACAGTTAGATCTACATACTGCCCTGACCAATACTGCCCTGACTACAGTTAGATCTACACACTAACACACTGCCCTGACCCATACTGCCCTGACAACAGTTAGATCTACACACTGCCCTGACCCATACTGCCCTGACAACAGTTAGATCTACACACTGCCCTGACCCATACTGCCTGACTACAGTTAGATCTACATACTGCCCTGACCAATACTGCCCTGACTACAGTTAGATCTACACACTAACACACTGCCCTGACCCATACTGCCATGACAACAGTTAGATCTACACACTGCCCTGACCCATACTGCCCTGACAACAGTTAGATCTACACACTGCCCTGACCCATACTGCCTGACTACAGTTAGATCTACACACTGCCCTGACCCATACTGCCTGACTAGTTAGATCTACATACTGCCCTGACCCATACTGCCTGACTACAGTTAGATCTACATACTGCCCTGACCCATACTGCCTGACTACAGTTAGATCTACACACTGCCCTGACCCATACTGCCCTGACTACAGTTAGATCTACATACTGCCCTGAGCCATCCTGCCTGACTATAGCTAGATCTACACACTAACACACTGCCCTGAACCATACTGCCTGACTACAGTTAGTGTGTAGATCTAACACACTGCCCTGACCCATACTGCCTGACTACAGTTAGATCTACATACTGCCCTGACCCATACTGCCTGACTACAGTTAGATCTACACACTACCCTGACAAATACTGCCTGACTACAGTTAGATCTACACACTAACACACTGCCCTGACCCATACTGCCTGACTACAGTTAGATCTACATACCGCCCTGACCCATACCGCCTGACTACAGTTAGATCTACATACTGCCCTGACCTATACTGCCTGACTACAGTTAGATCTTCACACTAACACACTGCCCTGACCCATACTGCCTGACTACAGTTAGATCTACATACTGCCCTGACCCATACTGCCTGACTACAGTTAGAACTACATACTGCCCTGACCCATACTGCCTGACTACAGTTAGATCTACATACCGCCCTGACCCATACCGCCTGACTAGTTAGATCTACATACTGCCCTGAGCCATACTGCCTGACTATAGTTACATCTACACACTAACACACTGCCCTGAACCATACTGCCTGACTACAGTTAGATCTACACACTGACACCCTGCCCTGACCCATACTGCCTGACTACAGTTAGATCTACACACTGCCCTTACCCATACTGCCTGACTACAGTTAGATCTACATACTGCCCTGACCCATACTGCCTGACTACAGTTAGAACTACATACTGCCCTGACACATACTCCCTGACTTCAGTTAGATCTACACACTGCCCTGAAACATACTGCCTGACTACAGTTAGATCTACACACTACCCTGACCCATACTGCATGACTACAGGTAGATCTACACACTGCCCTTACCCATACTGCCTGACTACAGTTAGATCTACATACTGCCCTGACCCATACTGCCTGACTACAGTTAGATCTACATACTGCCCTGACCCATATGGCCTGACTACAGTTAGATCTACACACTGCCCTGACCCATACTGCCTGACTACAGTTAGATCTACATACTGCCCTGACCCATATGGCCTGACTACAGTTAGATCTACACACTGCCCTGACCCATTCTGCCCTGACTACAGTTAGATCTACATACTGCCCTGACCCATACTGCCTGACTACAGTTAGATCTACACACTAACACACTGCCCTGACCCATACTGCCTGACTACAGTTAGATCTACATACTGCCCTGACCCATACTGCCTGACTACAGTTAGATCTACACACTAACACACTGCCCTGACCCATACTGCCTGACTACAGCTAGATCTACATACTAACAAACTGCCCTGACCCATACTGCCCTGACTACAGTTACATCTACACACTGCACTGACCCATACTGCCCTGACTACAGTTAGATCTACACACTGCCCTGACCCATACTGCCTGACTACAGTTAGATCTACATACTGCCCTGACCCATACTGCCTGACTACAGTTAGATCTACATTCTGCAATGACCCATACTGCCTGACTACAGTTAGATCTACACACTAACACACTGCCCTGACCCATACTGCCTGACTACAGTTAGCTCTACATACTGACCTGACCCATACTGCCCTGACTACAGTTAGATCTACATACTGCCCTGACCAATACTGCCTGACTACAGTTAGATCTACACACTGCCCTGACCCATATTGCCCTGACCCATACTGCCTGACTACAGTTAGATCTACATACTGCCCTGACCCATACTGCCTGACTACAGTTAGAACTACATACTGCCCTGACACATACTCCCTGACTTCAGTTAGATCTACACACTGCCCTGACCCATACTGCCTGACTACAGTTAAATCTACACACTACCCTGACCCATACTGCCTGACTACAGGTAGATCTACACACTGCCCTTACCCATACTGCCTGACTACAGTTAGATCTACATACTGCCCTGACCCATACTGCCTGACTACAGTTAGATCTACATACTGCCCAGACCCATACTGCCTGACTACAGTTAGATCTACATACTGCCCTGACCCATACTGCCTGACTACAGTTAGATCTACACACTAACACACTGCCCTGACCCATACTGCCTGACTACAGTTAGATCTACATACTGCCCTGACCCATACTGCCTGACTACAGTTAGATCTACACACTAACACACTGCCCTGACCCATACTGCCTGACTACAGCTAGATCTACATACTAACAAACTGCCCTGACCCATACTGCCTGACTACAGTTACATCTACACACTGCCCTGACCCATACTGCCTGATTACAGTTAGATCTACACACTGCCCTGACCCATACTGACTGACTACAGTTAGATCTACACACTGCCCTGACCCATACTGCCTGACTATAGTTAGATCTACACACTGCCTGGACCCATACTACATGACTCCAGTTAGATCTACATACTGACTTGACCCATACTGCCTGACTACAGTTAGATCTACATACTGCCCTGACCCATACTGCCTGACTACAGTTACATCTACATACTGCCCTGACCCATACTGCCTGACTACAGTTAGATCTACATACTGCCCTGACCAATACTGCCCTGACTACAGTTAGATCTACACACTAACACACTGCCTTGACCCATACTGCCCTGACAACAGTTAGCTCTACACACTGCCCTGACCCATACTGCCTGACTACAGTTAGATCTACACACTGCCCTGACCCATACTGCCTGACTATAGTTAGATCTACACACTGCCTGGACCCATACTACATGACTCCAGTTAGATCTACATACTGCCCTGACCCATACTGCCTGACTACAGTTAGATCTACATACTGCCCTGACCCATACTGCCTGACTACAGTTACATCTACATACTGCCCTGAGCCATACTGCCTGACTACAGTTAGATCTACATACTGCCCTGACCAATACTGCCCTGACTACAGTTAGATCTACACACTAACACACTGCCCTGACCCATACTGCCCTGACAACAGTTAGATCTACACACTGCCCTGACCCATACTGCCCTGACAACAGTTAGATCTACACACTGCCCTGACCCATACTGCCTGACTACAGTTAGATCTACATACTGCCCTGACCAATACTGCCCTGACTACAGTTAGATCTACACACTAACACACTGCCCTGACCCATACTGCCCTGACAACAGTTAGATCTACACACTGCCCTGACCCATACTGCCCTGACAACAGTTAGATCTACACACTGCCCTGACCCATACTGCCTGACTACAGTTAGATCTACACACTGCCCTGACCCATACTGCCTGACTAGTTAGATCTACATACTGCCCTGACCCATACTGCCTGACTACAGTTAGATCTACATACTGCCCTGACCCATACTGCCTGACTACAGTTAGATCTACACACTGCCCTGACCCATACTGCCCTGACTACAGTTAGATCTACATACTGCCCTGAGCCATCCTGCCTGACTATAGCTAGATCTACACACTAACACACTGCCCTGAACCATACTGCCTGACTACAGTTAGTGTGTAGATCTAACACACTGCCCTGACCCATACTGCCTGACTACAGTTAGATCTACATACTGCCCTGACCCATACTGCCTGACTACAGTTAGATCTACACACTACCCTGACCCATACTGCCTGACTACAGTTAGATCTACACACTAACACACTGCCCTGACCCATACTGCCTGACTACAGTTAGATCTACATACCGCCCTGACCCATACCGCCTGACTACAGTTAGATCTACATACTGCCCTGACCTATACTGCCTGACTACAGTTAGATCTTCACACTAACACACTGCCCTGACCCATACTGCCTGACTACAGTTAGATCTACATACCGCCCTGACCCATACCGCCTGACTACAGTTAGATCTACATACTGCCCTGACCCATACTGCCTGACTACAGTTAGAACTACATACTGCCCTGACCCATACTGCCTGACTACAGTTAGATCTACATACCGCCCTGACCCATACCGCCTGACTACAGTTAGATCTACATACTGCCCTGAGCCATACTGCCTGACTATAGTTACATCTACACACTAACACACTGCCCTGAACCATACTGCCTGACTACAGTTAGATCTACACACTAACACACTGCCCTGACCCATACTGCCTGACTACAGTTAGATCTACACACTGCCCTTACCCATACTGCCTGACTACAGTTAGATCTACATACTGCCCTGACCCATACTGCCTGACTACAGTTAGAACTACATACTGCCCTGACACATACTCCCTGACTTCAGTTAGATCTACACACTGCCCTGAAACATACTGCCTGACTACAGTTAGATCTACACACTACCCTGACCCATACTGCATGACTACAGGTAGATCTACACACTGCCCTTACCCATACTGCCTGACTACAGTTAGATCTACATACTGCCCTGACCCATACTGCCTGACTACAGTTAGATCTACATACTGCCCTGACCCATATGGCCTGACTACAGTTAGATCTACACACTGCCCTGACCCATACTGCCTGACTACAGTTAGATCTACATACTGCACTGACCCATATGGCCTGACTACAGTTAGATCTACACACTGCCCTGACCCATACTGCCTGACTACAGTTAGATCTACATACTGCACTGACCCATATGGCCTGACTACAGTTAGATCTACACACTGCCCTGACCCATTCTGCCCTGACTACAGTTAGATCTACACACTAACACACTGCCCTGACCCATACTGCCTGACTACAGCTAGATCTACATACTAACAAACTGCCCTGACCCATACTGCCCTGACTACAGTTACATCTACACACTGCCCTGACCCATACTGCCTGATTACAGTTAGATCTACATACTGCCCTGACCCATACTGCCTGACTACAGTTAGATCTACACACTGCCCTGACCCATACTGCCTGACTACAGTTAGATCTACACACTGCCCTGACCCATACTGCCTGACTATAGTTAGATCTACACACTGCCTGGACCCATACTACATGACTCCAGTTAGATCTACATACTGCCCTGACCCATACTGCCTGACTACAGTTAGATCTACATACTGCCCTGACCCATACTGCCTGACTACAGTTACATCTACATACTGCCCTGACCCATACTGCCTGACTACAGTTAGATCTACATACTGCCCTGACCAATACTGCCCTGACTACAGTTAGATCTACACACTAACACACTGCCCTGACCCATACTGCCCTGACAACAGTTAGATCTACACACTGCCCTGACCCATACTGCCCTGACAACAGTTAGATCTACACACTGCCCTGACCCATACTGCCTGACTAGTTAGATCTACATACTGCCCTGACCCATACTGCCTGACTACAGTTAGATCTACATACTGCCCTGACCTATACTGCCTGACTACAGTTAGATCTTCACACTAACACACTGCCCTGACCCATACTGCCTGACTACAGTTAGATCTACATACCGCCCTGACCCATACCGCCTGACTACAGTTAGATCTACATACTGCCCTGACCTATACTGCCTGACTACAGTTGGATCTTCACACTAACACACTGCCCTGACCCATACTGCCTGACTACAGTTAGATCTACATACCGCCCTGACCCATACCGCCTGACTACAGTTAGATCTACATACTGCCCTGACCTATACTGCCTGACTACAGTTAGATCTTCACACTAACACACTGCCCTGACCCATACTGCCTGACTACAGTTAGATCTACATACTGCCCTGACCCATACTGCCTGACTACAGTTAGAACTACATACTGCCCTGACCAATACTGCCTGACTACATTTAGATCTACACACTGCCCTTACCCATATTGCCTGACTACAGTTAGATCTACATACTGCCCTGACCCATACTGCCTGACTACAGTTAGATCTACATACTGCCCTGACCCATACTGCCTGACTACAGTTAGATCTACATACTGCCCTGACCCATACTGCCTGACTACAGTTAGATCTACACACTAACACACTGCCCTGACCCATACTGCCTGACTACAGTTAGATCTACATACTGCCCTGACCCATACTGCCTGACTTCAGTTAGATCTACATACTGCCCTGACCCATACTGCCTAACTACAGTTAGATCTACACACTGCCCTGACCCATACTGCCTGACTACAGTTAGATCGACACACTGCCCTGACCCATACTGCCTGACTACAGTTAATCTACATACTGCCCTGACCCATACTGCCTGACTACAGTTAGATCTACATACTGCCCTGACCCATACTGCCTGACTACAGTTAGATCTACACACTGCCCTGACCCATACTGCCTGACTACAGTTAGATCTACATACTGCCCTGACCCATACTGCCTGACTACAGTTAGATCTACACACTGCACCGACCCATACTGCATGACTACAGTTAGATCTACACAATGCCCTGACCCATACTGCCTGACTACAGTTAGATCTACATACTGCCCTGACCCATACTGCCTGACTAGAGTTAGATCTACATACTGCCCTGACCAATACTGCCTGACTACAGTTAGATCTACACACTGCCCTGACCCATACTGCCTGACTACAGTTAGATCTACATACTGCCCTGACCCATACTGCCTGACTACAGTTAGATCTACATACTGCCCTGACCCATACTGCCTGACTACAGTTAGATCTACACACTAACACACTGCCCTGACCCATACTGCCTGACTACAGTTAGATCTACATACTGCCCTGACCCATACTGCCTGACTTCAGTTAGATCTACATACTGCCCTGACCCATACTGCCTGACTACAGTTAGATCTACACACTGCCCTGACCCATACTGCCTGACTACAGTTAGATCGACACACTGCCCTGACCCATACTGCCTGACTACAGTTAATCTACATACTGCCCTGACCCATACTGCCTGACTACAGTTAGATCTACATACTGCCCTGACCCATACTGCCTGACTACAGTTAGATCTACACACTGCCCTGACCCATACTGCCTGACTACAGTTAGATCTACACACTGCCCTGACCCATACTGCCTGATTACAGTTAGATCTACACACTGCCCTGACCCATACTGCCTGACTACAGTTAGATCTACATACTGCCCTGACCCATACTGCCTGACTACAGTTAGATCTACACACTGCACCGACCCATACTGCATGACTACAGTTAGATCTACACAATGCCCTGACCCATACTGCCTGACTACAGTTAGATCTACATACTGCCCTGACCCATACTGCCTGACTACAGTTAGATCTACATACTGCCCTGACCCATACTGCCTGACTACAGTTAGATCTACACACTGCACCGACCCATACTGCCTGACTACAGTTAGATCTACATACTGCCCTGACCCATACTGCCTGACTACAGTTAGATCTACATAATAACACACTGCCCTGACCCATACTGCCTGACTACAGTTAGATCTACATACTGCCCTGACCAATACTGCCTGACTACAGTTAGATCTACACACTGCCCTGACCCATACTGCCCTGACTACAGTTAGATCTACACACTAACACACTGCCCTGACACATACTGCCTGACTACAGTTAGATCTACATACTGCCCTGATCCATACTGCCTGACTACAGTTAGATCTACACACTGCACCGACCCATACTGCCTGACTACAGTTAGATCTACATACTGCCCTGACCCATACTGCCTGACTACATTTAGATCTACATACTGCACTGACCCATACTGCCTGACTACAGTTAGATCTACATACTGCCCTGACCCATACTAACTGACTACAGTTAGATCTACACACTAACACACTGCCTGACCCATACTGCCTGACTACAGCTAGATCTACATACTAACAAACTGCCCTGACCCATACTGCCCTGACTACAGTTACATCTACACACTGCCCTGACCCATACTGACTGATTACAGTTAGATCTACATACTGCCCTGACCCATACTGCCTGACTACAGTTAGATCTACACACTGCCCTGACCCATACTGCCTGACTACAGTTAGATCTACACACTGCCCTGACCCATACTGCCTGACTATAGTTAGATCTACACACTGCCTGGACCCATACTACATGACTCCAGGTAGATCTACATACTGCCCTGACCCATACTGCCTGACTACAGTTAGATCTACACACTAACACACTGCCCTGACCCATACTGCCTGACTACAGTTAGATCTACATACTGCACTGACCCAAACTGCCTGACTACAGCTAGATCTACATACTAACAAACTGCCCTGACCCATACTGCCTGACTACAGTTAGCTCTACATACTGCCCTGACCCATACTGCCCTGACTACAGTTAGATCTACATACTGCCCTGACCAATACTGCCTGACTACAGTTAGATCTACACACTGCCCTGACCCATATTGCCCTGACCCATACTGCCTGACTACAGTTAGATCTACATACTGCCCTGACCCATACTGCCTGACTACAGTTAGAACTACATACTGCCCTGACACATACTCCCTGACTTCAGTTAGATCTACACACTGCCCTGACCAATACTGCCTGACTACAGTTAGATCTACACACTACCCTGACCCATACTGCCTGACTACAGGTAGATCTACATACTGCCCTTACCCATACTGCCTGACTACAGTTAGATCTACATACTGCCCTGACCCATACTGCCTGACTACAGTTAGATCTACATACTGCCCAGACCCATACTGCCTGACTACAGTTAGATCTACATACTGCCCTGACCCATACTGCCTGACTACAGTTAGATCTACACACTAACACACTGCCCTGACCCATAGTGCCTGACTACAGTTAGATCTACATACTGCCCTGACCCATACTGCCTGACTACAGTTAGATCTACACACTAACACACTGCCCTGACCCATACTGCCTGACTACAGCTAGATCTACATACTAACAAACTGCCCTGACCCATACTGCCCTGACTACAGTTACATCTACACACTGCCCTGACCCATACTGCCTGATTACAGTTAGATCTACATACTGCCCTGACCCATACTGCCTGACTACAGTTAGATCTACACACTGCCCTGACCCATACTGACTGACTACAGTTAGATCTACACACTGCCCTGACCCATACTGCCTGACTATAGTTAGATCTACACACTGCCTGGACCCATACTACATGACTCCAGTTAGATCTACATACTGACTTGACCCATACTGCCTGACTACAGTTAGATCTACATACTGCCCTGACCCATACTGCCTGACTACAGTTACATCTACATACTGCCCTGACCCATACTGCCTGACTACAGTTAGATCTACATACTGCCCTGACCAATACTGCCCTGACTACAGTTAGATCTACACACTAACACACTGCCTTGACCCATACTGCCCTGACAACAGTTAGATCTACAGACTGCCCTGACCCATACTGCCTGACTACAGTTAGATCTACATACTGCCCTGACCCATACTGCCTGACTACAGTTAGATCTACATACTGCCCTGACCCATACTGCCTGACTACAGTTAGATCTACACACTAACAGACTGCCCTGACCCATACTGCCTGACTACAGTTAGATCTACATACTGCCCTGACCCATACTGCCTGACTACAGTTAGATCTACATACTGCCCTGACCCATACTGCCTGACTACAGTTAGATCTACACACTGCCCTGACCCATACTGCCTGACTACAGTTAGATCGACACACTGCCCTGACCCATACTGCCTGACTACAGTTAATCTACATACTGCCCTGACCCATACTGCCTGACTACAGTTAGATCTACATACTGCCCTGACCCATACTGCCTGACTACAGTTAGATCTACACACTGCCCTGACCCATACTGCCTGACTACAGTTAGATCTACACACTGCCCTGACCCATACTGCCTGACTACAGTTAGATCTACACACTGCCCTGACCCATACTGCCTGACTACAGTTAGATCTACATACTGCCCTGACCCATACTGCATGACTACAATTAGATCTACACACTGCACCGACCCATACTGCATGACTACAGTTAGATCTACACAATGCCCTGACCCATACTGCCTGACTACAGTTAGATCTACATACTGCCCTGACCCATACTGCCTGACTACAGTTAGATCTACATACTGCCCTGACCAATACTGCCTGACTACAGTTAGATCTACACACTGCCCTGACCCATTATGCCTGACTACAGTTAGATCTACATACTGCCCTGACCCATACTGCCTGACTACAGTTAGATCTACATAATAACACACTGCCCTGACCCATACTGCCTGACTACAGTTAGATCTACATACTGCCCTGACCAATACTGCCTGACTACAGTTAGATCTACACACTGCCCTGACCCATACTGCCTGACTACAGTTAGATCTACATACTGCCCTGACCCATACTCCCTGTCTACAGTTAGAGCTACACACTGCCCTGACCCATACTGCCCTGACTACAGTTAGATCTACACACTAACACACTGCCCTGACACATACTGCCTGACTACAGTTAGATCTACATACTGCCCTGATCCATACTGCCTGACTACAGTTAGATCTACACACTGCACCGACCCATACTGCCTGACTACAGTTAGATCTACATACTGCCCTGACCCATACTGCCTGACTACAGTTAGATCTACATACTGCACTGACCCATACTGCCTGACTACAGTTAGATCTACATACTGCCCTGACCCATACTGCCTGACTACAGTTAGATCTACACACTAACACACTGCCCTGACCCATACTGCCTGACTACAGCTAGATCTACATACTAACAAACTGCCCTGACCCATACTGCCCTGACTACAGTTACATCTACACACTGCCCTGACCCATACTGCCTGATTACAGTTAGATCTACATACTGCCCTGACCCATACTGCCTGACTACAGTTAGATCTACACACTGCCCTGACCCATACTGCCTGACTACAGTTAGATCTACACACTGCCCTGACCCATACTGCCTGACTATAGTTAGATCTACACACTGCCTGGACCCATACTACATGACTCCAGTTAGATCTACATACTGCCCTGACCCATACTGCCTGACTACAGTTAGATCTACATACTGCCCTGACCCATACTGCCTGACTACAGTTACATCTACATACTGCCCTGACCCATACTGCCTGACTACAGTTAGATCTACATACTGCCCTGACCAATACTGCCCTGACTACAGTTAGATCTACACACTAACACACTGCCCTGACCCATACTGCCCTGACAACAGTTAGATCTACACACTGCCCTGACCCATACTGCCCTGACAACAGTTAGATCTACACACTGCCCTGACCCATACTGCCTGACTAGTTAGATCTACATACTGCCCTGACCCATACTGCCTGACTACAGTTAGATCTACATACTGCCCTGACCTATACTGCCTGACTACAGTTAGATCTTCACACTAACACACTGCCCTGACCCATACTGCCTGACTACAGTTAGATCTACATACCGCCCTGACCCATACCGCCTGACTACAGTTAGATCTACATACTGCCCTGACCTATACTGCCTGACTACAGTTAGATCTTCACACTAACACACTGCCCTGACCCATACTGCCTGACTACAGTTAGATCTACATACTGCCCTGACCCATACTGCCTGACTACAGTTAGAACTACATACTGCCCTGACCCATACTGCCTGACTACATTTAGATCTACACACTGCCCTTACCCATATTGCCTGACTACAGTTAGATCTACATACTGCCATGACCCATACTGCCTGACTACAGTTAGATCTACATACTGCCCTGACCCATACTGCCTGACTACAGTTAGATCTACATACTGCCCTGACCCATACTGCCTGACTACAGTTAGATCTACATACTGCCCTGACCAATACTGCCCTGACTACAGTTAGATCTACACACTAACACACTGCCCTGACCCATACTGCCCTGACAACAGTTAGATCTACACACTGCCCTGACCCATACTGCCCTGACAACAGTTAGATCTACACACTGCCCTGACCCATACTGCAAGACTAGTTAGATCTACATACTGCCCTGACCCATACTGCCTGACTACAGTTAGATCTACATACTGCCCTGACCCATACTGCCTGACTACAGTTAGATCTACACACTGCCCTGACCCATACTGCACTGACTACAGTTAGATCTACATACTGCCCTGAGCCATACTGCCTGACTATAGCTAGATCTACACACTAACACACTACCCTGACCCATACTGCCTGACTACAGTTAGATCTACACACTAACACACTGCCCTGACCCATACTGCCTGACTACAGTTAGATCTACATACCGCCCTGACCCATACCGCCTGACTACAGTTAGATCTACATACTGCCCTGACCTATACTGCCTGACTACAGTTAGATCTTCACACTAACACACTGCCCTGACCCATACTGCCTGACTACAGTTAGATCTACATACTGCCCTGACCCATACTGCCTGACTACAGTTAGAACTACATACTGCCCTGACCCATACTGCCTGACTACAGTTAGAACTACATACTGCCCTGACCCATACTGCCTGACTACATTTAGATCTACACACTGCCCTTACCCATACTGCCTGACTACAGTTAGATCTACATACTGCCCTGACCCATACTGCCTGACTACAGTTAGATCTACATACTGCCCTGACCCATATGGCCTGACTACAGTTAGATCTACACACTGCGCTGACCCATTCTGCCCTGACTACAGTTAGATCTACACACTGCCCTGACCCATACTGCCTGACTACAGTTAGATCTACATACTGCCCAGACCCATAGTGCCTGACTCCAGTTAGATCTACATACTGCCCTGACCCATACTGCCTGACTACAGTTAGATCTACATACTGCCTGACTACAGTTAGATCTACACACTGCCCTGACCCATACTGCCTGACTATAGTTAGATCTACACACTGCCTGGACCCATACAACATGACTCCAGTTAGATCTACATACTGCCCTGACCCATACTGCCTGACTACAGTTAGATCTACACACTAACACACTGCCCTGACCCATACTGCCTGACTACAGTTAGATCTACATACTGCACTGACCCAAACTGCCTGACTACAGTTAGATCTACATACTGCCCTGACCCATACTGCCTGACTACAGCTAGATCTACATACTAACAAACTGCCCTGACCCATACTGCCTGACTAAAGTTAGAACTACATACTGCCCTGACCCATACTGCCTGACTACAGTTAGATCTACATACTGCCCTGACCCATACTGCCTGACTACAGTTAGATCTACATACTGCCCTGACCCATACTGCCCTGACTACAGTTAGATCTACACACTAACACACTGCCCTGACCCATACTGCCCTGACTACAGTTAGATCTACAGACTGCCCTGACCCATACTGCCTGACTACAGTTAGATCTACATACTGCCATGACCCATACTGCCTGACTACAGTTAGATCTACATACTGCCCTGACCCATACTGCCTGACTACAGTTAGATCTACACACTAACACACTGCCCTGACCCATACTGCCTGACTACAGTTAGATCTACATAATGCCCTGACCAATACTGCCTGACTACAGTAAGATTTACATACTGCCCTGACCCATACTGCCTGACTACAGTTAGATCTACATACTGCCCTGACCCATACTGCCTGACTACAGTTAGAACTACATACTGCCCTGACCCATACTGCCTGACTACATTTAGATCTACACACTGCCCTTACCCATACTGCCTGACTACAGTTAGATCTACATACTGCCCTGACCCATACTGCCTGACTACAGTTAGATCTACATACTGCCCTGACCCATATGGCCTGACTACAGTTAGATCTACACACTGCGCTGACCCATTCTGCCCTGACTACAGTTAGATCTACACACTGCCCTGACCCATACTGCCTGACTACAGTTAGATCTACATACTGCCCAGACCCATACTGCCTGACTCCAGTTAGATCTACATACTGCCCTGACCCATACTGCCTGACTACAGTTAGATCTACATACTGCCCTGACCCATACTGCCTGACTACAGTTAGATCTACACACTGCCCTGACCCATACTGCCTGACTATAGTTAGATCTACACACTGCCTGGACCCATACAACATGACTCCAGTTAGATCTACATACTGCCCTGACCCATACTGCCTGACTACAGTTAGATCTACATACTGCCCAGACCCATACTGCCTGACTCCAGTTAGATCTACATACTGCCCTGACCCATACTGCCTGACTATAGTTAGATCTACACACTGCCTGGACCCATACAACATGACTCCAGTTAGATCTACATACTGCCCTGACCCATACTGCCTGACTACAGTTAGATCTACATACTGCCCAGACCCATACTGCCTGACTCCAGTTAGATCTACACACTGCCCTGACCCATACTGCCTGACTAGTTAGATCTACATACTGCCCTGACCCATACTGCCTGACTACAGTTAGATCTACATACTGCCCTGACCCATACTGGCTGACTACAGTTAGATCTACACACTGCCCTGACCCATAATGCACTGACTACAGTTAGATCTACATACTGCCCTGAGCCATACTGCCTGACTATAGCTAGATCTACACACTAACACACTACCCTGACCCATACTGCCTGACTACAGTTAGATCTACACACTAACACACTGCCCTGACCCATACTGCCTGACTACAGTTAGATCTACATACCGCCCTGACCCATACCGCCTGACTACAGTTAGATCTACATACTGCCCTGACCTATACTGCCTGACTACAGTTAGATCTTCACACTAACACACTGCCCTGACCCATACTGCCTGACTACAGTTAGATCTACATACTGCCCTGACCCATACTGCCTGACTACAGTTAGAACTACATACTGCCCTGACCCATACTGCCTGACTACAGTTAGAACTACATACTGCCCTGACCCATACTGCCTGACTACATTTAGATCTACACACTGCCCTTACCCATACTGCCTGACTACAGTTAGATCTACATACTGCCCTGACCCATACTGCCTGACTACAGTTAGATCTACATACTGCCCTGACCCATATGGCCTGACTACAGTTAGATCTACACACTGCGCTGACCCATTCTGCCCTGACTACAGTTAGATCTACACACTGCCCTGACCCATACTGCCTGACTACAGTTAGATCTACATACTGCCCAGACCCATACTGCCTGACTCCAGTTAGATCTACATACTGCCCTGACCCATACTGCCTGACTACAGTTAGATCTACATAATGCCTGACTACAGTTAGATCTACACACTGCCCTGACCCATACTGCCTGACTATAGTTAGATCTACACACTGCCTGGACCCATACAACATGACTCCAGTTAGATCTACATACTGCCCTGACCCATACTGCCTGACTACAGCTGGATCTACACACTAACACACTGCCCTGACCCATACTGCCTGACTACAGTTAGATCTACATACTGCACTGACCCAAACTGCCTGACTACAGTTAGATCTACATACTGCCCTGACCCATACTGCCTGACTACAGCTAGATCTACATACTAACAAACTGCCCTGACCCATACTGCCTGACTAAAGTTAGAACTACATACTGCCCTGACCCATACTGCCTGACTACAGTTAGATCTACATACTGCCCTGACCCATACTGCCTGACTACAGTTAGATCTACATACTGCCCTGACCCATACTGCCTGACTACAGTTAGATCTACACACTGCCCTGACCCATACTGCCTGACTATAGTTAGATCTACACACTGCCTGGACCCATACAACATGACTCCAGTTAGATCTACATACTGCCCTGACCCATACTGCCTGACTACAGTTAGATCTACACACTAACACACTGCCCTGACCCATACCGCCTGACTACAGTTAGATCTACATACTGCCCTGACCCATACTGCCTGACTACAGTTAGATCTACATACTGCCCTGACCCATACTGCCCTGACTACAGTTAGATCTACACACTAACACACTGCCCTGACCCATACTGCCCTGACTACAGTTAGATCTACAGACTGCCCTGACCCATACTGCCTGACTACAGTTAGATCTACATACTGCCCTGACCAATACTGCCTGACTACAGTAAGATCTACATACTGCCCTGACCCATATTTCCCTGACCCATACTGCCTGACTTCAGTTAGATCTACACACTGCCCTGACCCATACTGCCTGACTACAGTTAGATCTGCACACTGCCCTGACCCATACTGCCTGACTACAGTTAGATCTACACACTACCCTGACCCATACTGCCTGACTACAGGTAGATCTACATACTGCCCTGACCCATATGGCCTGACTACAGTTAGATCAACACACTGCCCTGACCCATTCTGCCCTGACTACAGTTAGATCTACACACTGCCCTGACTCATACTGCCTGACTACAGTTAGATCTACATACTGCCCAGACCCATACTGCCTGACTACAGTTAGATCTACATACTGCCCTGACCCATACTGCCTGACTACAGTTAGATCTACACACTAACACACTGCCCTGACCCATACTGCCTGACTACAGTTAGATCTACATACTGCCCTGACCCATACTGCCTGACTACAGTTAGATCTACACACTGCCCTGACCCATACTGCCTGACTACAGTTAGATCTACACACTGCCCTGACCCATACTCCCTGACTACAGTTAGATCTACACACTGCCCTGACCCATACTGCCTGACTACAGTTAGATCTACATACTGCCATGACCCATACTGCCTGACTACAGTTAGATCTACATACTGCCCTGACCCATACTGCCCTGACAACAGTTAGATCTACACACTGCCCTGACCCATACTACCTGACTACAGTTAGATCTACACACTGCCCTGACCCATACTGCCTGACTACAGTTAGATCTACATACTGCCCTGACCCATACTGCATGACTACAGTTAGATCTACATACTACCCTGACCCATACTGCCTGACTACAGCTAGATCTACATACTAACACACTGCCCTGACCCATACTGCCCTGACTACAGTTAGATCAACACACTGCCCTGACCCATACCACCTGACTACAGTTAGATCTACACACTGCCTTGACCCATACTGCCCGACTACAGTTAGATCTACACACTGCCCTGACCCATACTGCCTGACTACAGTTAGATCTACATACTGCCCTGACCCATACTGCCTGACTAAAGTTAGATCTACATACTGCCCTGACCCATACTGCCTGACTACAGTTAGATCTACATACTGCCCTGACCCATACTGCCTGACTACAGTTAGATCTACATACTGCCCTGACCCATACTGCCCTGACTACAGTTACATCTACACACTAACACACTGCCATGAACCATACTGCCTGACTACAGTTAGATCTACACACTGCCCTGACCCATACTGCCTGACTACAGTTAGATATACATACTGCCCTGACCCATACTGCCTGACTACAGTTAGAACTACACACTAACACACTGCCCTGACCCATACTGCCTGACTACAGCTAGATCTACATACTAACAAACTGCTCTGACCCATACTGCCCTGACTACAGTTACATCTACACACTGCCCTGACCCATACTGCCCTGACTACAGTTAGATCTACACACTGCCCTTACCCATACTGCCTGACTACAGTTAGATCTACATACTAACACACCGCCTGACCCATACTGCCTGACTACAGTTAGATCTCCACACTACCCTGACCCATACTGCCTGACTACAGTTAGATCTACATACTGCCCTGACCCATACTGCCTGACTACAGTTAGGTCTACATACTGCCCTGACCCATACTGCCCTGACTACAGTTACATCTACACACTAACACACTGCCATGAACCATACTGCCTGACTACAGTTAGATCTACATACTGCCCTGACCCATACTGCCCTGAGTACAGTTAGATCTACATACTGCCCTGACCCATACTGCCTGACTACAGTTAGATCTACACACTGCCCTGACCCATACTGCCTGACTACAGTTAGATCTACATACTGCCCTGACCCATACTGCCTGACTACAGTAAGATCTACACACTGCCCAGACACATACTGCCTGACTACAGTTAGATCTACATACTGCCCTGACCCATACTGCCCTGACTACAGTTAGATCTACATACTGCCCTGAGCCATACTGCCTGACTACAGTTAGAACTACACACTGCCTTGACCCATACTGCCCGACTACAGTTAGATCTACACACTGCCCTGACCCATACTGCCTGACTACAGTTAGATATACATACTGCCCTGACCCATACTGCCTGACTACAGTTAGATCTACATACTGCCCTGACCCATACTGCCTGACTAAAGTTAGATCTACATACTGCCCTGACCCATACTGCCTGACTACAGTTAGATCTACATACTGCCCTGACCCATACTGCCTGACTACAGTTAGATCTACATACTGCCCTGACCCATACTGCCCTGACTACAGTTACATCTACACACTAACACACTGCCATGAACCATACTGCCTGACTACAGTTAGATCTACATACTGCCCTGACCCATACTGCCCTGAGTACAGATAGATCTACACACTGCCCTGACCCATACTGCCTGACTACAGTTAGATCTACACACTGCCCTTACCCATACTGCCTGACTACAGTTAGATCTACATACTAACAAACTGCTCTGACCCATACTGCCCTGACTACAGTTACATCTACACACTGCCCTGACCCATACTGCCCTGACTACAGTTAGATCTACACACTGCCCTTACCCATACTGCCTGACTACAGTTAGATCTACATACTAACACACCGCCTGACCCATACTGCCTGACTACAGTTAGATCTACACACTACCCTGACCCATACTGCCTGACTACAGTTAGATCTACATACTAACACACTGCCCTGACCCATACTGCCTGACTACATTTAGATCTACACACTACCCTGACCCATACTGCCTGACTACAGTTAGATCTACACAATAACACACTGCCCTGACCCATACTGCCTGACTACAGTTAGATCTACATACTGCCCGGACCCATACTGCCTGACTACAGTTAGATCTACATACTGCCCTGACCCATACTGCCTGACTACAGTTAGATCTACACACTGCCTTGACCCATACTGCCTGACTACAGTTAGATCTACACACTGCCCTGACCCATACTGCCTGACTACAGTTAGATCTACATACTGCCCTGACCCATACTGCCTGACTACAGTTAGATCTACACACTGCCCTGACCCATACTGCCTGACTACAGTTAGATCTACATACTGCCCTGACCCATACTGCCTGACTACATTTAGATCTACACACTGCCCTGACCCATACTGCCCTGACCCATACTGCCTGACTACAGTTAGATCTACATACTGTCCTGACCCATACTGCCTGACTACAGTTAGATCTACATATTGCCCTGACCCATACTGCCTGACTACAGTTAGATCTACATACTAACACACTGCCCTGACCCATACTGCCTGACTACAGTTAGATCTAAATACTGCCCTGACACATACTGCCTGACTACAGTTAGATCTACATACTGCCCTGACCCATACTGCCCTGACTACAGTTAGATCTACATACTGCCCTGACCCATACTGCCTGACTACATTTAGATCTACACACTGCCCTGACCCATACTGCCCTGACCCATACTGCCTGACTACAGTTAGATCTACATACTGCCCTGACCCATACTGCCTGACTACAGTTAGATCTACATATTGCCCTGACCCATACTGCCCGACTACAGTTAGATCTACATACTGCCCTGACCCATACTGCCTGACTACAGTTAGTATGTAGATCTAACACACTGCCCTGACCCATACTGCCTGACTACAGTTAGATCTAAATACTGCCCTGACCCATACTGCCCTGACTACAGTTAGATCTACACACTGCCCTGACCCATACTGCCTGACTACAGTTAGATCTACACACTGCCCTGACCCATACTGCCTGACTACAGTTAGATCTACATACTGCCCTGACCCATACTGCCTGACTACAGTTAGATCTACATATTGCCCTGACCCATACTGCCTGACTACAGTTAGATCTACATACTGCCCTGACCCATACTGCCTGACTACAGTTAGATCTAAATACTGCCCTGACCCATACTGCCTGACTACAGTTAGATCTACATACTGCCCTGACCCATACTGCCTGACTACAGTTAGATCTACATACTGCCCTGACCAATACTGCCTGACTACAGTTAGATCTACATACTGCCCTGACCCATACTGCCTGACTACAGTTAGATCTACACACTGCCCTGACCCATACTGCCTGACAACAGTTATATCTACACAATAACACACTGCCATGACCCATACTGCCTGACTACAGTTAGATCTGCACACTGCCCTGACCCATAGTGACGGACTACAGTTAGATCTACATACTGCCCTGACCCATACTGCGTTGACTACAGTTAGATCTACATACTGCCCTGACCCATACTGCCTGACTACAGTTAGATCTACATACTGCCCTGACCCATACTGCCTGACTACAGTTAGATCTACATACTGTCCTGACCCATACTGCCTGACTACAGTTAGATCTACATATTGCCTTGACCCATATTGCCTGACTACAGTTAGATCTACATACTGCCCTGACCCATACTGCCTGACTACAGTTAGATCTACATACTAACACACTGCCCTGACCCATACTGCCTGACTACAGTTAGATCTAAATACTGCCCTGACCCATACTGCCTAACTACAGTTAGATCTACATACTGCCCTGACCCATACTGCCCTGACTACAGTTAGATCTACATACTGCCCTGACCCATACTGCCCTGACTACAGTTAGATCTACACACTGCCCTGACCCATACTGCCTGACTACAGTTAGATCTACATACTGCCCTGACCCATACTGCCTGACTACAGTTAGATCTACACACTGCCCTGACCCATACTGCCCTGACCCATACTGCCTGACTACAGTTAGATCTACATACTGTCCTGACCCATACTGCCTGACTACAGTTAGATCTACATATTGCCCTGACCCATACTGCCTGACTACAGTTAGATCTACATACTGCCCTGACCCATACTGCCCTGAGTACAGTTAGATCTACACACTGCCCTGACCCATACTGCCTGACTACAGTTAGATCTACACACTGCCCAGACACATACTGCCTGACTACAGTTAGATCTACATACTGCCCTGACCCATACTGCCCTGACTACAGTTAGATCTACATACTGCCCTGAGCCATACTGCCTGACTACAGTTAGAACTACACACTAACACACTGCCCTGAAAAATACTGCCTGACTACAGCTAGATCTACATACTAACAAACTGCTCTGACCCATACTGCCCTGACTACAGTTACATCTACACACTGCCCTGACCCATACTGCCCTGACTACAGTTAGATCTACACACTGCCCTTACCCATACTGCCTGACTACAGTTAGATCTACATACTGCCCTGACCCATACTGCATGACTACAGTTAGATCTACATACTACCCTGACCCATACTGCCTGACTACAGCTAGATCTACATACTAACACACTGCCCTGACCCATACTGCCCTGACTACAGTTAGATCAACACACTGCCCTGACCCATACCACCTGACTACAGTTAGATCTACACACTGCCTTGACCCATACTGCCCGACTACAGTTAGATCTACACACTGCCCTGACCCATACTGCCTGACTACAGTTAGATATACATACTGCCCTGACCCATACTGCCTGACTATAGTTAGATCTACATACTGCCCTGACCCATACTGCCTGACTAAAGTTAGATCTACATACTGCCCTGACCCATACTGCCTGACTACAGTTAGATCTACATACTGCCCTGACCCATACTGCCTGACTACAGTTAGATCTACATACTGCCCTGACCCATACTGCCCTGACTACAGTTACATCTACACACTAACACACTGCCATGAACCATACTGCCTGACTACAGTTAGATCTACATACTGCCCTGACCCATACTGCCCTGAGTACAGTTAGATCTACACACTGCCCTGACCCATACTGCCTGACTACAGTTAGATCTACACACTGCCCAGACACATACTGCCTGACTACAGTTAGATCTACATACTGCCCTGACCCATACTGCCCTGACTACAGTTAGATCTACATACTGCCCTGACCCATACTGCCTGACTACAGTTAGATCTACACACTGCCCTGACCCATACTGCCCTGACCCATACTGCCTGACTACAGTTAGTTCTACATACTGTCCTGACCCATACTGCCTGACTACAGTTAGATCTACATATTGCCCTGACCCATACTGCCTGACTACAGTTAGATCTACATACTGCGCTGACCGATACTGCCTGACTACAGTTAGATCTACATACTAACACACTGCCCTGACCCATACTGCCTGACTACAGTTAGATCTACATACTGCCCTGACCCATACTGCCTGACTACAGTTAGATCTACATACTGCCCTGACCAATACTGCCTGACTACAGTTAGATCTACATACTGCCCTGACCCATACTGCCTGACTACAGTTAGATCTACACACTGCCCTGACCCATACTGCCTGACTACAGTTACATCTACACACTAACACACTGCCATGTCCCATACTGCCTGACTACAGTTAGATCTACATACTGCCCTGACCCATACTGCCTGACTACAGTTAGATCTACATACTGCCCTGACCCATACTGCCCTGACTACAGTTAGATCTACATACTGCCCTGACCCATACTGCCTGACTACATTTAGATCTACACACTGCCCTGACCCATACTGCCCTGACCCATACTGCCTGACTACAGTTAGATCTACATACTGTCCTGACCCATACTGCCTGACTACAGTTAGATCTACATATTGCCCTGACCCATACTGCCTGACTACAGTTAGATCTACATACTGCCCTGAGCCATACTGCCCTGACTACAGTTAGATCTACACACTGCCCTGACCCATACTGCCTGACTACAGTTAGATCTACACACTGCCCTGACCCATACTGCCTGACTACAGTTAGATCTACATACTGCCCTGACCCATACTGCCTGACTACAGTTAGAACTACATACTGCCCTGACCCATACTGCCTGACTACAGTTAGATCTACACACTGCCCTGACCCATACTGCCTGACTACAGTTAGATCTACACACTGCCCTGACCCATACTGCCTGACTACAGTTAGATCTACATACTGCCCTGACCCATACTGCCTGACTACAGTTAGGTCTACACACTAACACACTGCCATGACCCATACTGCCTGACTACAGTTAGATCTGCACACTGCCCTGACCCATACTGACGGACTACAGTTAGATCTACATACTGCCCTGACCCATACTGCCCTGACTACAGTTAGATCTACATACTGCCCTGACCCATACTGCCTGACTACAGTTGGATCTACATACTGCCCTGACCCATACTGCCTGACTACAGTTAGATCTACATACTGTCCTAACCCATACTGCCTGACTACAGTTAGATCTACATATTGCCTTGACCCATATTGCCTGACTACAGTTAGATCTACATACTGCCCTGACCCATACTGCCTGACTACAGTTAGATCTACATACTAACACACTGCCCTGACCCATACTGCCTGACTACAGTTAGATCTAAATACTGCCCTGACCCATACTGCCTAACTACAGTTAGATCTACATACTGCCCTGACCCATACTGCCCTGACTACAGTTAGATCTACACACTGCCCTGACCCATACTGCCTGACTACAGTTAGATCTACACACTGCCCTGACCCATACTGCCTGACTACAGTTAGATCTACACACTGCCCTGATCCATACTGCCTGACTACAGTTAGATCTACATACTGCCCTGACCCATACTGCCTGACTACAGTTAGATCTACACACTGCCCTGACCCATACTGCCCTGACCCAAACTGCCTGACTACAGTTAGATCTACATACTGTTCTGACCCATACTGCCTGACTACAGTTAGATCTACATATTGCCCTGACCCATACTGCCTGACTACAGTTAGATCTACATACTGCGCTGACCGATACTGCCTGACTACAGTTAGATCTACATACTAACACACTGCCCTGACCCATACTGCCTGACTACAGTTAGATCTACATACTGCCCTGACCCATACTGCCTGACTACAGTTAGATCTACATACTGCCCTGACCAATACTGCCTGACTACAGTTAGATCTACATACTGCCCTGACCCATACTGCCTGACTACAGTTAGATCTACACACTGCCCTGACCCATACTGCCTGACTACAGTTACATCTACACACTGCCCTGACCCATACTGCCTGACTACAGTTAGATCTACATACTGTTCTGACCCATACTGCCTGACTACAGTTAGATCTACATATTGCCCTGACCCATACTGCCTGACTACAGTTAGATCTACATACTGCGCTGACCGATACTGCCTGACTACAGTTAGATCTACATACTAACACACTGCCCTGACCCATACTGCCTGACTACAGTTAGATCTACATACTGCCCTGACCCATACTGCCTGACTACAGTTAGATCTACATACTGCCCTGACCAATACTGCCTGACTACAGTTAGATCTACATACTGCCCTGACCCATACTGCCTGACTACAGTTAGATCTACACACTGCCCTGACCCATACTGCCTGACTACAGTTACATCTACACACTGCCCTGACCCATACTGCCTGACTACAGTTAGATCTACATACTGCCCTGACCCATACTGCCTGACTACAGTTAGAACTACACACTAACACACTGCCCTGACCCATACTGCCTGACTACAGCTAGATCTACATACTAACAAACTGCTCTGACCCATACTGCCCTGACTACAGTTACATCTACACACTGCCCTGACCCATACTGCCCTGACTACAGTTAGATCTACACACTGCCCTTACCCATACTGCATGACTCCAGTTAGATCTACATACTAACACACCGCCTGACCCATACTGCCTGACTACAGTTAGATCTACACACTACCCTGACCCATACTGCCTGACTACAGTTAGATCTACATACTAACACACTGCCCTGACCCATACTGCCTGACTACAGTTAGATCTACATACTGCCCGGACCCATACTGCCTGACTACAGTTAGATCTACATACTGCCCTGACCCATACTGCCTGACTACAGTTAGATCTACACACTGCCTTGACCCATACTGCCTGACTACAGTTAGATCTACACACTGCCCTGACCCATACTGCCTGACTACAGTTAGATCTACATACTGCCCTGACCCATACTGCCTGACTACAGTTAGATCTACATACTGCCCTGACCCATACTGCCTGACTACAGTTAGATCTACACACTGCCCTGACACATACTGCCTGACTACAGTTAGATCTACATACTGCCCTGACACATACTGCCTGACTACAGTTAGATCTACATACTGCCCTGACCCATACTGCCCTGACTACAGTTAGATCTACACACTGCCCTGACCCATACTGCCCTGACCCATACTGCCTGACTACAGTTAGATCTACATACTGCCCTGACCCATACTGCCTGACTACAGTTAGATCTACATATTGCCCTGACCCATACTGCCCGACTACAGTTAGATCTACATACTGCCCTGACCCATACTGCCTGACTACAGTTAGATCTACATACTAACACACTGCCCTGACCCATACTGCCTGACTACAGTTAGATCTACACACTGCCCTGACCCATACTGCCTGACAACAGTTATATCTACACAATAACACACTGCCATGACCCATACTGCCTGACTACAGTTAGATCTGCACACTGCCCTGACCCATACTGACGGACTACAGTTAGATCTACATACTGCCCTGACCCATACTGCCCTGACTACAGTTAGATCTACATACTGCCCTGACCCATACTGCCTGACTACAGTTAGATCTACATACTGCCCTGACCCATACTGCCTGACTACAGTTAGATCTACACACTAACACACTGCCCTGACCCATACTGCCTGACTACAGCTAGATCTACATACTAACAAACTGCTCTGACCCATACTGCCCTGACTACAGTTACATCTACACACTGCCCTGACCCATACTGCCCTGACTACAGTTAGATCTACACACTGCCCTTAACCATACTGCATGACTCCAGTTAGATCTACATACTAACACACCGCCTGACCCATACTGCCTGACTACAGTTAGATCTACACACTACCCTGACCCATACTGCCTGACTACAGTTAGATCTACATACTAACACACTGCCCTGACCCATACTGCCTGACTACAGTTAGATCTACATACTGCCCGGACCCATACTGCCTGACTACAGTTAGATCTACATACTGCCCTGACCCATACTGCCTGACTACAGTTAGATCTACACACTGCCTTGACCCATACTGCCTGACTACAGTTAGATCTACACACTGCCCTGACCCATACTGCCTGACTACAGTTAGATCTACATACTGCCCTGACCCATACTGCCTGACTACAGTTAGATCTACATACTGCCCTGACCCATACTGCCTGACTACATTTAGATCTACACACTGCCCTGACCCATACTGCCCTGACTACAGTTAGATCTACATACTGCCTGACTACAGTTAGATCTACATACTGCCCTGACCCATACTGCCCTGACTACAGTTAGATCTACACACTGCCCTGACCCATACTGCCCTGACCCATACTGCCTGACTACAGTTAGATCTACATACTGCCCTGACCCATACTGCCTGACTACAGTTAGATCTACATATTGCCCTGACCCATACTGCCCGACTACAGTTAGATCTACATACTGCCCTGACCCATACTGCCTGACTACAGTTAGATCTACATACTAACACACTGCCCTGACCCATACTGCCTGACTACAGTTAGATCTAAATACTGCCCTGACCCATACTGCCCTGACTACAGTTAGATCTACACACTGCCCTGACCCATACTGCCTGACTACAGTTAGATCTACACACTGCCCTGACCCATACTGCCTGACTACAGTTAGATCTACATACTGCCCTAACCCATACTGCCTGACTACAGTTAGATCTACATATTGCCCTGACCCATACTGCCTGACTACAGTTAGATCTAAATACTGCCCTGACCCATACTGCCTGACTACAGTGAGATCTACATACTGCCCTGACCCATACTGCCTGACTACAGTTAGATCTACATACTGCCCTGACCAATACTGCCTGACTACAGTTAGATCTACATACTGCCCTGACCCATACTGCCTGACTACAGTTAGATCTACACACTGCCCTGACCCATACTGCCTGACAACAGTTATATCTACACAATAACACACTGCCATGACCCATACTGCCTGACTACAGTTAGATCTGCACACTGCCCTGACCCATACTGACGGACTACAGTTAGATCTACATACTGCCCTGACCCATACTGCCCTGACTACAGTTAGATCTACATACTGCCCTGACCCATACTGCCTGACTACAGTTAGATCTACATACTGCCCTGACCCATACTGCCTGACTACAGTTAGATCTACATACTGTCCTGACCCATACTGCCTGACTACAGTTAGATCTACATATTGCCTTGACCCATATTGCCTGACTACAGTTAGATCTACATACTGCCCTGACCCATACTGCCTGACTACAGTTAGATCTACATACTAACACACTGCCCTGACCCATACTGCCTGACTACAGTTAGATCTAAATACTGCCCTGACCCATACTGCCTAACTACAGTTAGATCTACATACTGCCCTGACCCATACTGCCCTGACTACAGTTAGATCTACACACTGCCCTGACCCATACTGCCTGACTACAATTAGATCTACACACTGCCCTGACCCATACTGCCTGACTACAGTTAGATCTACATACTGCCCTGACCCATACTGCCTGACAACAGTTAGATCTACATACTGCCCTGACCCATACTGCCCTGACTACAGTTAGATCTACACACTGCCCTGACCCATACTGCCTGACTACAGTTAGATCTACACACTGCCCTGATCCATACTGCCTGACTACAGTTAGATCTACATACTGCCCTGACCCATACTGCCTGACTATAGTTAGATCTACACACTGCCCTGACCCATACTGCCCTGACCCATACTGCCTGACTACAGTTAGATCTACATACTGTCCTGACCCATACTGCCTGACTACAGTTAGATCTACATATTGCCATGACCCATACTGCCTGACTACAGTTAGATCTACATACTGCGCTGACCGATACTGCCTGACTACAGTTAGATCTACATACTAACACACTGCCCTGACCCATACTGCCTGACTACAGTTAGATCTACATACTGCCCTGACCCATACTGCCTGACTACAGTTAGATCTAGAAACTGCCCTGACCAATACTGCCTGACTACAGTTAGATCTACATACTGCCCTGACCCATACTGCCTGACTACAGTTAGATCTACACACTGCCCTGACCCATACTGCCTGACTACAGTTACATCTACACACTAACACACTGCCATGTCCCATACTGCCTGACTACAGTTAGATCTACATACTGCCCTGAGCCATACTGCCTGACTACATTTAGATCTACACACTGCCCTGACCCATACTGCCCTGACCCATACTGCCTGACTACAGTTAGATCTACATACTGTCCTGACCCATACTGCCTGACTACAGTTAGATCTACATACTGCCCTGACCCATACTGCCTGACTACAGTTAGATCTACATACTGCCCTGACCCATACTGCCTGACTACAGTTAGATCTACATACTGTCCTGACCCATACTGCCTGACTACAGTTAGATCTACATATTGCCTTGACCCATATTGCCTGACTACAGTTAGATCTACATACTGCCCTGACCCATACTGCCTGACTACAGTTAGATCTACATACTAACACACTGCCCTGACCCATACTGCCTGACTACAGTTAGATCTAAATACTGCCCTGACCCATACTGCCTAACTACAGTTAGATCTACATACTGCCCTGACCCATACTGCCCTGACTACAGTTAGATCTACACACTGCCCTGACCCATACTGCCTGACTACAATTAGATCTACACACTGCCCTGACCCATACTGCCTGACTACAGTTAGATCTACATACTGCCCTGACCCATACTGCCTGACAACAGTTAGATCTACATACTGCCCTGACCCATACTGCCCTGACTACAGTTAGATCTACACACTGCCCTGACCCATACTGCCTGACTACAGTTAGATCTACACACTGCCCTGATCCATACTGCCTGACTACAGTTAGATCTACATACTGCCCTGACCCATACTGCCTGACTATAGTTAGATCTACACACTGCCCTGACCCATACTGCCCTGACCCATACTGCCTGACTACAGTTAGATCTACATACTGTCCTGACCCATACTGCCTGACTACAGTTAGATCTACATATTGCCATGACCCATACTGCCTGACTACAGTTAGATCTACATACTGCGCTGACCGATACTGCCTGACTACAGTTAGATCTACATACTAACACACTGCCCTGACCCATACTGCCTCACTACAGTTAGATCTAGAAACTGCCCTGACCAATACTGCCTGACTACAGTTAGATCTACATACTGCCCTGACCCATACTGCCTGACTACAGTTAGATCTACACACTGCCCTGACCCATACTGCCTGACTACAGTTACATCTACACACTAACACACTGCCATGTCCCATACTGCCTGACTACAGTTAGATCTACATACTGCCCTGAGCCATACTGCCTGACTACATTTAGATCTACACACTGCCCTGACCCATACTGCCCTGACCCATACTGCCTGACTACAGTTAGATCTACATACTGTCCTGACCCATACTGCCTGACTACAGTTAGATCTACATATTGCCCTGACCCATACTGCCTGACTACAGTTAGATCTACATACTGCCCTGAGCCATACTGCCCTGACTACAGTTAGATCTACACACTGCCCTGACCCATACTGCCTGACTACAGTTAGATCTACACACTGCCCTGACCCATACTGCCTGACTACAGTTAGATCTACATACTGCCCTGACCCATACTGCCTGACTACAGTTAGAACTACATACTGCCCTG
Source organism: Salmo salar (assembly GCF_965601325.2). Taxonomy (NCBI): domain Eukaryota; kingdom Metazoa; phylum Chordata; class Actinopteri; order Salmoniformes; family Salmonidae; genus Salmo; species Salmo salar. The sequence continues at coordinate 1,654,457 of NC_138302.1, read as the reverse complement.
ACCCATACTGCCTGACTACAGTTAGATCTACACACTGCCCTGACCCATACTGCCTGACTACAGTTAGATCTACACACTGCCCTGACCCATACTGCCTGACTACAGTTAGATCTACATACTGCCCTGACCCATACTGCCTGACTACAGTTAGGTCTACACACTAACACACTGCCATGACCCATACTGCCTGACTACAGTTAGATCTGCACACTGCCCTGACCCATACTGCCTGACTACAGTTAGATCTACATACTGCCCTGACCCATACTGCCCTGACTACAGTTAGATCTACATACTGCCCTGACCCATACTGCCTGACTACAGTTAGATCTACATACTGCCCTGACCCATACTGCCTGACTACAGTTAGATCTACATACTGTCCTAACCCATACTGCCTGACTACAGTTAGATCTACATATTGCCTTGACCCATATTGCCTGACTACAGTTAGATCTACATACTGCCCTGACCCATACTCCCTGACTACAGTTAGATCTACATACTAACACACTGCCCTGACCCATACTGCCTGACTACAGTTAGATCTAAATACTGCCCTGACCCATACTGCCTAACTACAGTTAGATCTACATACTGCCCTGACCCATACTGCCCTGACTACAGTTAGATCTACACACTGCCCTGACCCATACTGCCTGACTACAGTTAGATCTACACACTGCCCTGACCCATACTGCCTGACTACAGTTAGATCTACATACTGCCCTGACCAATACTGCCTGACAACAGTTAGATCTACATACTGCCCTGACCCATACTGCCCTGACTACAGTTACATCTACATACTGCCCTGACCCATACTGCCCTGACTACAGTTAGGTCTACACACTAACACACTGCCCTGACCCATACTGCCTGAATACAGTTAGATCTACATACTGCCCTGACCCATACTGCCCTCACTACAGTTAGATCTACACACTGCCCTGACCCATACTGCCTGACTACAGTTAGATCTACACACTGCCCTGACCCATACTGCCTGACAACAGTTAGATCTACATACTGCCCTGACCCATACTGCCCTGACTACAGTTAGATCTACACACTGCCCTGACCCATACTGCCTGACTACAGTTAGATCTACACACTGCCCTGATCCATACTGCCTGACTACAGTTAGATCTACATACTGCCCTGACCCATACTGCCTGACTACAATTAGATCTACACAAAGCCCTGACCCACACTGCCCTGACCCATACTGCCTGACTACAGTTAGATCTACATACTGTTCTGACCCATACTGCCTGACTACAGTTAGATCTACATATTGCCCTGACCCATACTGCCTGACTACAGTTAGATCTACATACTGCGCTGACCGATACTGCCTGACAACAGTTAGATCTACATACTAACACACTGCCCTGACCCATACTGCCTGACTACAGTTAGATCTACATACTGCCCTGACCCATACTGCCTGACTACAGTTAGATCTACATACTGCCCTGACCAATACTGCCTGACTACAGTTAGATCTACATACTGCCCTGACCCATACTGCCTGACTACAGTTAGATCTACACACTGCCCTGACCCATACTGCCTGACTACAGTTACATCTACACACTAACACACTGCCATGTCCCATACTGCCTGACTACAGTTAGATTTACATACTGCCCTGACCCATACTGCCTGACTACAGTTAGATCTACATACTGCCCTGACCCATACTGCCCTGACTACAGTTAGATCTACATACTGCCCTGACCCATACTGCCTGACTACATTTAGATCTACACACTGCCCTGACCCATACTGCCCTGACCCATACTGCCCTGACCCATACTGCCTGACTACAGTTAGATCTACATACTGTCCTGACCCATACTGCCTGACTACAGTTAGATCTACATATTGCCCTGACCCATACTGCCTGACTACAGTTAGATCTACATACTGCCCTGAGCCATACTGCCCTGACTACAGTTAGATCTACACACTGCCCTGACCCATACTGCCTGACTACAGTTAGATCTACACACTGCCCTGACCCATACTGCCTGACTACAGTTAGATCTACATACTGCCCTGACCCATACTGCCTGACTACAGTTAGAACTACATACTGCCCTGACCCATACTGCCTGACTACAGTTAGATCTACACACTGCCCTGACCCATACTGCCTGACTACAGTTAGATCTACACACTGCCTTGACCCATACTGCCTGACTACAGTTAGATCTACACACTGCCCTGACCCATACTGCCTGACTACAGTTAGATCTACATACTGCCCTGACCCATACTGCCTGACTACAGTTAGGTCTACACACTAACACACTGCCCTGACCCATACTGCCTGAATAAAGTTAGATCTACATACTGCCCTGACCCATACTGCCCTCACTACAGTTAGATCTACACACTGCCCTGACCCATACTGCCTGACTACAGTTAGATCTACACACTGCCCTAACCCATACTGCCTGACTACAGTTAGATCTACATACTGCCCTGACCCATACTGCCTGACGCCAGCTGATCTGCCCTGACTACAGTTAGATCTACATACTGCCCTGAGCCATACTGCCTGACTATAGTTAGATCTACACACTAACACACTGCCCTGAACCATACTGCCTGACTACAGTTTGATCTACACACTAACACACTGCCCTGACCCATACTGCCTGACCCATACTGCCTGACTACAGTTAGATCTACATACTGCCCTGACCCATACTGCCTGACTACAGTTAGATCTTTGTTCCCTTGACTCATACATTCGTGTGTGTGTGTGTGTGTGTGTGTGTGTGTGTGTGTGTGTGTGTGTGTGTGTGTGTGTGTGTGTGTGTGTGTGTGTGTGTGTGTGTGTGTGTCTGTGTGTGTGTGTTCAGGTGATCGTGCAGAGGTCCCTGTCAGCTAAGAACCTGTCTCACGCTAAAGGAGCTTCTATCCTGGCGTCCTACCTCAAGATGTTACCCTTCATATTCATCATCCTACCAGGCATGATCAGCAGAGCTCTGTACCCAGGTAACACCCAGGTAACACCCACCTGTACCCAGGTAACACCCAGGTAACACCCAGCCCTCTGAGATCTGTACCCAGGTAACACCCAGCCCACTGAGCCTGTACCCAGGTAACACCCAGCCTGTACCCAGGTAACACCCAGCCCACTGAGCCTGTACCCAGGTAACACCCAGCCCACTGAGCCTGTACCCAGATAACACCCAGCCCACTGAGCCTGTACCCAGGTAACACCCAGCCCACTGAGCCTGTACCCAGGTAACACCCAGCCCACTGAGCCTGTACCCAGGTAACACCCAGCCCACTGAGCCTGTACCCAGGTAACACCCAGCCCACTGAGCCTGTACCCAGGTAGCACCCAGCCCACTGAGCCTGTACCCAGGTAACACCCAGCCCACTGAGCCTGTACCCAGGTAACACCCAGCCCTCTGAGCCTGTACCCAGGTAACACCCACCTGTACCCAGGTAACACCCAGGTAACACCCAGCCTGTACCCATGTAACACCCAGCCCACTGAGCTCTGTACCCAGGTAACACCCAGCCCTCTGAGCCTGTACTGTGATCCACACTGATGCACTGTGATCCACACTGATGCACTGTGATCCACACTGATGCACTGTGATCCACACTGATGCACTGTGATCCACACTGATGCAATGGGATCCACACTGATACACTGGGATCTACACTGATACACTGGGATCCACACTGATACACTGGGATCCACACTGATACACTGGGATCCACACTGATACACTGGGATCCACTGGCTGAGATAGCCTATAGGCCAATGCAGCAGTAGACCTAGAACTTCCATCATCAACTAGTAAAATACAGTAGGCCTAGAACTTCCATCATCAACTAGTAAAATACAGTAGACCTAGAACTTCCACCATCAACTAGTAAAATACTGTAGGCCTAGAACTTCCATCATCAACTAGTAAAATACAGTAGACCTAGAACTTCCATCATCAACTAGTAAAATACAGTAGACCTAGAACTTCCATCATCAACTAGTAAAATACAGTAGACCTAGAACTTCCATCATCAACTAGTAAAATACAGTAGGACTAAAACTTCCATCATCAACTAGTAAAATACAGTAGAACTTCCATCATCAACTAGTAAAATACAGTAGGCCTAGAACTTCCATCAACTAGTAAAATACAGTAGGCCTAGAACTTCCATCATCAACTAGTAAAATACAGTAGACCTAGAACTTCCATCATCAACTAGTAAAATACAGTAGACCTAAACTTCCATCATCAACTAGTAAAATACAGTAGACCTAGAACTTCCATCATCAACTAGTAAAATACAGTAGGCCTAGAACTTCCATCATCAACTAGTAAAATACAGTAGGCCTAGAACTTTCATCATCAACTAGTAAAATACAGTAGACCTAGAACTTCCCTAGTAAAATACAGTAGACCTAGAACTTCCATCATCAACTAGTAAAATACAGTAGACCTAGAACTTCCACCATCAACTAGTAAAATACAGTAGGCCTAGAACTTCCACCATCAACTAGTAAAATACAGTAGACGTAGAACTTCCACCATCAACTAGTAAAATACAGTAGACCTAGAACTTCCACCATCAACTACTAAAATACAGTAGACCTAGAACTTCCACCATCAACTAGTAAAATACAGTAGGCCTAGAACTTCCATCATCAAGCAGTAAAATACAGTAGAACTTCCATCATCAACTAGTAAAATACAGTAGACCTAGAACTTCCCTAGTAAAATACAGTAGACCTAGAACTTCCATCATCAACTAGTAAAATACAGTAGACCTAGAACTTCCATCATCAACTAGTAAAATACAGTAGGCCTAGAACTTCCATCATCAACTAGTAAAATACAGTAGACCTAGAACTTCCATCATCAACTAGTAAAATACAGTAGAACTTCCATCATCAACTAGTAAAATACAGTAGAACTTCCATCATCAACTAGTAAAATACAGTAGGCCTAGAACTTCCATCATCAACTAGTAAAATACAGTAGGCCTAGAACTTCCATCATCAAGCAGTAAAATACAGTAGGCCTAGAACTTCCATCATCAACTAGTAAAATACAGTAGACCTAGATCTTCCATCATCAATTAGTCAAATACAGTAGGCCTAGAACTTCCATCATCAACTAGTAAAATAGAGCAGGCCTAGAACTTCCATCATCAACTAGTAAAATACAGCAGACCTAGAACTTCCATCATCAACTAGTAAAATACAGTAGGCATAGAACCTCCATCATCAACTAGTAAAATACAGTAGGCCTAAAACTTCCATCATCAACTAGTAAAATACAGTAGGCCTAGAACGTCCCTAGTAAAATACAGTAGGCCTAGAACTTCCATCATCAACTAGTAAAATACAGTAGGCCTAGAACTTCCATCATCAACTAGTAAAATACAGTAGAACTTCCATCATCAACTAGTAAAATACAGTAGAACTTCCATCATCAACTAGTAAAATACAGTAGAACTTCCATCATCAACTAGTAAAATACAGTAGAACTTCCATCATCAACTAGTAAAATACAGTAGGCCTAGAACTTCCATCATCAACTAGTAAAATACAGTAGGCCTAGAACTTCCATCATCAAGCAGTAAAATACAGTAGGCCTAGAACTTCCATCATCAACTAGTAAAATACAGTAGACCTAGATCTTCCATCATCAATTAGTCAAATACAGTAGGCCTAGAACTTCCATCATCAACTAGTAAAATAGAGCAGGCCTAGAACTTCCATCATCAACTAGTAAAATACAGCAGACCTAGAACTTCCATCATCAACTAGTAAAATACAGTAGGCATAGAACCTCCATCATCAACTAGTAAAATACAGTAGGCCTAAAACTTCCATCATCAACTAGTAAAATACAGTAGGCCTAGAACGTCCCTAGTAAAATACAGTAGGCCTAGAACTTCCATCATCAACTAGTAAAATACAGTAGGCCTAGAACTTCCATCATCAACTAGTAAAATACAGTAGAACTTCCATCATCAACTAGTAAAATACAGTAGAACTTCCATCATCAACTAGTAAAATACAGTAGGACTTCCATCATCAACTAGTAAAATACAGTAGAACTTCCATCATCAACTAGTAAAATACAGTAGAACTTCCATCATCAACTAGTAAAATACAGTAGGCCTAGAACTTCCATCATCAACTAGTAAAATACAGTAGACCTAGAACTTCCATCATCAACTAATAAAATACAGTAGACCTAGAACTTCCATCATCAACTAGTAAAATACAGTAGGCCTAGAACTTCCATCATCAACTAGTAAAATACAGTAGACCTAGAACTTCCATCATCAACTAGTAAAATACAGTAGACCTAAACTTCCATCATCAACTAGTAAAATACAGTAGACCTAGAACTTCCATCATCAACTAGTAAAATACAGTAGGCCTAGAACTTCCATCATCAACTAGTAAAATACAGTAGGCCTAGAACTTCCATCATCAACTAGTAAAATACAGTAGACCTAGAACTTCCCTAGTAAAATACAGTAGACCTAGAACTTCCATCATCAACAAGTAAAATAAAGTAGACCTAGAACTTCCATCATCAACTAGTAAAATACAGTAGGCCTAGAACGTCCCTAGTAAAATACAGTAGGCCTAGAACTTCCATCATCAACTAGTAAAATACAGTAGGCCTAGAACTTCCATCATCAACTAGTAAAATACAGTAGAACTTCCATCATCAACTAGTAAAATACAGTAGAACTTCCATCATCAACTAGTAAAATACAGTAGAACTTCCATCATCAACTAGTAAAATACAGTAGAACTTCCATCATCAACTAGTAAAATACAGTAGGCCTAGAACTTCCATCATCAACTAGTAAAATACAGTAGGCCTAGAACTTCCATCATCAAGCAGTAAAATACAGTAGGCCTAGAACTTCCATCATCAACTAGTAAAATACAGTAGACCTAGATCTTCCATCATCAATTAGTCAAATACAGTAGGCCTAGAACTTCCATCATCAACTAGTAAAATAGAGCAGGCCTAGAACTTCCATCATCAACTAGTAAAATACAGCAGACCTAGAACTTCCATCATCAACTAGTAAAATACAGTAGGCATAGAACCTCCATCATCAACTAGTAAAATACAGTAGGCCTAAAACTTCCATCATCAACTAGTAAAATACAGTAGGCCTAGAACGTCCCTAGTAAAATACAGTAGGCCTAGAACTTCCATCATCAACTAGTAAAATACAGTAGGCCTAGAACTTCCATCATCAACTAGTAAAATACAGTAGAACTTCCATCATCAACTAGTAAAATACAGTAGAACTTCCATCATCAACTAGTAAAATACAGTAGAACTTCCATCATCAACTAGTAAAATACAGTAGAACTTCCATCATCAACTAGTAAAATACAGTAGGCCTAGAACTTCCATCATCAACTAGTAAAATACAGTAGACCTAGAACTTCCATCATCAACTAATAAAATACAGTAGACCTAGAACTTCCATCATCAACTAGTAAAATACAGTAGGCCTAGAACTTCCATCATCAACTAGTAAAATACAGTAGACCTAGAACTTCCATCATCAACTAGTAAAATACAGTAGACCTAAACTTCCATCATCAACTAGTAAAATACAGTAGACCTAGAACTTCCATCATCAACTAGTAAAATACAGTAGGCCTAGAACTTCCATCATCAACTAGTAAAATACAGTAGGCCTAGAACTTCCATCATCAACTAGTAAAATACAGTAGACCTAGAACTTCCCTAGTAAAATACAGTAGACCTAGAACTTCCATCATCAACAAGTAAAATAAAGTAGACCTAGAACTTCCATCATCAACTAGTAAAATACAGTAGACCTAGAACTTCCACCATCAACTAGTAAAATACAGTAGGCCTAGAACTTCCACCATCAACTAGTAAAATACAGTAGACCTAGAACTTCCACCATCAACTAGTAAAATACAGTAGGCCTAGAACTTCCATCATCAACTAGTAAAATACAGTAGACCTAGAACTTCCGTAGTAAAATACAGTAGAACTAGAACTTCCACCATCAACTAGTAAAATACAGTAGGCCTAGAACTTCCATCACCAACTAGTAAAATACAGTAGGCCTAGAACTTCCATCATCAACTAGTAAAATACAGTGGGCCTACAACTTCCATCATCAACTAGTAAAATACAGTAGAACTTCCATCATCAACTAGTACAATAAAGTAGAACTTCCACCATCAACTAGTAAAATACAGTAGACCTAGAACTTCCACCATCAACTAGTAAAATACAGTAGACCTAGAACTTCCACCATCAACTAGTAAAATACAGTAGACCTAGAACTTCCACCATCAACTAGTAAAATACAGTAGGCCTAGAACTTCCATCACCAACTAGTAAAATACAGTAGGCCTAGAACTTCCACCATCAACTAGTAAAATACAGTAGACCTAGAACTTCCCTAGTAAAATACAGTAGACCTAGAACTTCCATCATCAACTAGTAAAATACAGTAGACCTAGAACTTCCACCATCAACTAGTAAAATACAGTAGGCCTAGAACTTCCATCACCAACTAGTAAAATACAGTAGACCTAGAACTTCCATCATCAACTAGTAAAATACAGTAGGCCTAGAACTTCCATCATCAACTAGTAAAATACAGTAGACCTAGAACTTCCACCATCAACTAGTAAAATACAGTAGACCTAGAACTTCCACCATCAACTAGTAAAATACAGTAGACCTAGAACTTCCACCATCAACTAGTAAAATACAGTAGGCCTAGAACTTCCATTATCAACTAGTAAAATACAGTAGACCTAGAACTTCCCTTGTAAAATACAGTAGACCTAGAACTTCCATCATCAACTAGTAAAATACAGTAGACCTAGAACTTCCACCATCAACTAGTAAAATACAGTAGCCCTAGAACTTCCATCACCAACTAGTAAAATACAGTAGGCCTAGAACTTCCATCATCAACTAGTAAAATACAGTAGAACTTCCATCATCAACTAGTACAATACAGTATAACTTCCACCATCAACTAGTAAAATACAGTAGACCTAGAACTTCCACCATCAACTAGTAAAATACAGTAGACCTAGAACTTCCACCATCAACTAGTAAAATACAGTAGACCTAGAACTTCCACCATCAACTAGTAAAATACAGTAGGCCTAGAACTTCCATCACCAACTAGTAAAATACAGTAGGCCTAGAACTTCCATCATCAACTAGTAAAATACAGTAGACCTAGAACTTCCCTAGTAAAATACAGTAGACCTAGAACTTCCATCATCAACTTGTAAAATACAGTAGACCTAGAACTTCCACCATCAACTAGTAAAATACAGTAGGCCTAGAACTTCCATCACCAACTAGTAAAATACAGTAGACCTAGAACTTCCACCATCAACTAGTAAAATACAGTAGGCCTAGAACTTCCATGATCAACTAGTAAAATACAGTAGACCTAGAACTTCCCTAGTAAAATACAGTATACCTATAACTTCCATCATCAACAAGTAAAATACAGTAGACCTAGAACTTCCACCATCAACTAGTAAAATACAGTAGGCCTAGAACTTCCATGATCAACTAGTAAAATACAGTAGACCTAGAACTTCCCTAGTAAAATACAGTAGACCTAGAACTTCCATCATCAACAAGTAAAATACAGTAGGCCTAGAACTTCCATCATCAACTAGTAAAATACAGTAGACCTAGAACTTCCACCAACAACTAGTAAAATACAGTAGGCCTAGAACTTCCATCATCAACTAGTAAAATACAGTAGACCTAGAACTTCCATCATCAACTAGTAAAATACAGTAGGCCTAGAACTTCCATCATCAACTAGTAAAATACAGTAGAACTTCCATCATCAACTAGTAAAATACAGTAGGCCTAGAACTTCCATCATCAACTAGTAAAATACAGTAGGCCTAGAACTTCCATCATCAACTAGTAAAATACAGTAGACCTAGAACTTCCATCATCAATTAGTAAAATACAGTAGGCCTAGAACTTCCATCATCAACTAGTAAAATACAGTAGACCTAGAACTTCCATCATCAACTAGTAAAATACAGTAGGCCTAAAACTTCCACCATCAACTAGTAAAATACAGTAGGCCTAGAACTTCCCTAGTAAAATACAGTAGACCTAGAACTTCCATCATCAACTAGTAAAATATAGTAGGCCTAGAACTTCCCTAGTAAAATACAGTAGGCCTAGAACTTCTATCATCAACTAGTAAAATACAGTAGACCTAGAACTTCCATCATCAACTAGTCAAATACAGTAGACCTAGAACTTCCATCATCAACAAGTAAAATACAGTAGGCCTAGAACTTCCATCATCAACTAGTAAAATACAGTAGACCTAGAACTTCCACCAACAACTAGTAAAATACAGTAGGCCTAGAACTTCCATCATCAACTAGTAAAATACAGTAGACCTAGAACTTCCATCATCAACTAGTAAAATACAGTAGGCCTAGAACTTCCATCATCAACTAGTAAAATACAGTAGACCTAGAACTTCCATCATCAACTAGTAAAATACAGTAGGCCTAGAACTTCCATCATCAACTAGTAAAATACAGTAGAACTTCCATCATCAACTAGTAAAATACAGTAGGCCTAGAACTTCCATCATCAACTAGTAAAATACAGTAGGCCTAGAACTTCCATCATCAACCAGTAAAATACAGTAGGCCTAGAACTTCCATCATCAACTAGTAAAATACAGTAGACCTAGAACTTCCATCATCAACTAGTAAAATACAGTAGACCTAGAACTTCCACCATCAACTAGTAAAATACAGTAGGCCTAGAACTTCCACCATCAACTAGTAAAATACAGTAGACCTAGAACTTCCACCATCAACTAGTAAAATACAGTAGGCCTAGAACTTCCATTATAAACTAGTAAAATACAGTAGACCTAGAACTTCCCTCGTAAAATACAGTAGAACTAGAACTTCCATCATCAACTAGTAAAATACAGTAGACCTAGAACTTCCACCATCAACTAGTAAAATACAGTAGGCCTAGAACTTCCATCACCAACTAGTAAAATACAGTAGGCCTAGAACTTCCATCATCAACTAGTAAAATACAGTAGGCCTAGAACTTCCATCATCAACTAGTAAAATACAGTAGAACTTCCATCATCAACTAGTAAAATACAGTAGAACTTCCATCATCAACTAGTAAAATACAGTAGGCCTAGAACTTCCATCATCAACTAGTAAAATACAGTAGGCCTAGAACTTCCATCATCAAGCAGTAAAATACAGTAGGCCTAGAACTTCCATCATCAACTAGTAAAATACAGTAGACCTAGATCTTCCATCATCAATTAGTCAAATACAGTAGGCCTAGAACTTCCATCATCAACTAGTAAAATAGAGCAGGCCTAGAACTTCCATCATCAACTAGTAAAATACAGCAGACCTAGAACTTCCATCATCAACTAGTAAAATACAGTAGGCATAGAACCTCCATCATCAACTAGTAAAATACAGTAGGCCTAAAACTTCCATCTTCAACTAGTAAAATACAGTAGGCCTAGAACGTCCCTAGTAAAATACAGTAGGCCTAGAACTTCCATCATCAACTAGTAAAATACAGTAGGCCTAGAACTTCCATCATCAACTAGTAAAATACAGTAGAACTTCCATCATCAACTAGTAAAATACAGTAGAACTTCCATCATCAACTAGTAAAATACAGTAGAACTTCCATCATCAACTAGTAAAATACAGTAGAACTTCCATCATCAACTAGTAAAATACAGTAGGCCTAGAACTTCCATCATCAACTAGTAAAATACAGTAGACCTAGAACTTCCATCATCAACTAATAAAATACAGTAGACCTAGAACTTCCATTATCAACTAGTAAAATACAGTAGACCTAGAACTTCCCTTGTAAAATACAGTAGACCTAGAACTTCCATCATCAACTAGTAAAATACAGTAGACCTAGAACTTCCACCATCAACTAGTAAAATACAGTAGCCCTAGAACTTCCATCACCAACTAGTAAAATACAGTAGGCCTAGAACTTCCATCATCAACTAGTAAAATACAGTAGAACTTCCATCATCAACTAGTACAATACAGTATAACTTCCACCATCAACTAGTAAAATACAGTAGACCTAGAACTTCCACCATCAACTAGTAAAATACAGTAGACCTAGAACTTCCACCATCAACTAGTAAAATACAGTAGACCTAGAACTTCCACCATCAACTAGTAAAATACAGTAGGCCTAGAACTTCCATCACCAACTAGTAAAATACAGTAGGCCTAGAACTTCCATCATCAACTAGTAAAATACAGTAGACCTAGAACTTCCCTAGTAAAATACAGTAGACCTAGAACTTCCATCATCAACTTGTAAAATACAGTAGACCTAGAACTTCCACCATCAACTAGTAAAATACAGTAGGCCTAGAACTTCCATCACCAACTAGTAAAATACAGTAGACCTAGAACTTCCACCATCAACTAGTAAAATACAGTAGGCCTAGAACTTCCATGATCAACTAGTAAAATACAGTAGACCTAGAACTTCCCTAGTAAAATACAGTATACCTAGAACTTCCATCATCAACAAGTAAAATACAGTAGACCTAGAACTTCCACCATCAACTAGTAAAATACAGTAGGCCTAGAACTTCCATCACCAACTAGTAAAATACAGTAGGCCTAGAACTTCCATCATCAACTAGTAAAATACAGTAGACCTAGAACTTCCACCATCAACTAGTAAAATACAGTAGGCCTAGAACTTCCATCATCAACTAGTAAAATACAGTAGACCTAGAACTTCCATCATCAACTAGTAAAATACAGTAGGCCTAGAACTTCCATCATCAACTAGTAAAATACAGTAGAACTTCCATCATCAACTAGTAAAATACAGTAGGCCTAGAACTTCCATCATCAACTAGTAAAATACAGTAGGCCTAGAACTTCCATCATCAACTAGTAAAATACAGTAGACCTAGAACTTCCATCATCAATTAGTAAAATACAGTAGGCCTAGAACTTCCATCATCAACTAGTAAAATACAGTAGACCTAGAACTTCCATCATCAACTAGTAAAATACAGTAGGCCTAAAACTTCCACCATCAACTAGTAAAATACAGTAGGCCTAGAACTTCCCTAGTAAAATACAGTAGACCTAGAACTTCCATCATCAACTAGTAAAATATAGTAGGCCTAGAACTTCCCTAGTAAAATACAGTAGGCCTAGAACTTCTATCATCAACTAGTAAAATACAGTAGACCTAGAACTTCCATCATCAACTAGTCAAATACAGTAGACCTAGAACTTCCATCATCAACAAGTAAAATACAGTAGGCCTAGAACTTCCATCATCAACTAGTAAAATACAGTAGACCTAGAACTTCCACCAACAACTAGTAAAATACAGTAGGCCTAGAACTTCCATCATCAACTAGTAAAATACAGTAGACCTAGAACTTCCATCATCAACTAGTAAAATACAGTAGGCCTAGAACTTCCATCATCAACTAGTAAAATACAGTAGACCTAGAACTTCCATCATCAACTAGTAAAATACAGTAGGCCTAGAACTTCCATCATCAACTAGTAAAATACAGTAGAACTTCCATCATCAACTAGTAAAATACAGTAGGCCTAGAACTTCCATCATCAACTAGTAAAATACAGTAGGCCTAGAACTTCCATCATCAACCAGTAAAATACAGTAGGCCTAGAACTTCCATCATCAACTAGTAAAATACAGTAGACCTAGAACTTCCATCATCAACTAGTAAAATACAGTAGACCTAGAACTTCCACCATCAACTAGTAAAATACAGTAGGCCTAGAACTTCCACCATCAACTAGTAAAATACAGTAGACCTAGAACTTCCACCATCAACTAGTAAAATACAGTAGGCCTAGAACTTCCATTATAAACTAGTAAAATACAGTAGACCTAGAACTTCCCTCGTAAAATACAGTAGAACTAGAACTTCCATCATCAACTAGTAAAATACAGTAGACCTAGAACTTCCACCATCAACTAGTAAAATACAGTAGGCCTAGAACTTCCATCACCAACTAGTAAAATACAGTAGGCCTAGAACTTCCATCATCAACTAGTAAAATACAGTAGGCCTAGAACTTCCATCATCAACTAGTAAAATACAGTAGAACTTCCATCATCAACTAGTAAAATACAGTAGAACTTCCATCATCAACTAGTAAAATACAGTAGGCCTAGAACTTCCATCATCAACTAGTAAAATACAGTAGGCCTAGAACTTCCATCATCAAGCAGTAAAATACAGTAGGCCTAGAACTTCCATCATCAACTAGTAAAATACAGTAGACCTAGATCTTCCATCATCAATTAGTCAAATACAGTAGGCCTAGAACTTCCATCATCAACTAGTAAAATAGAGCAGGCCTAGAACTTCCATCATCAACTAGTAAAATACAGCAGACCTAGAACTTCCATCATCAACTAGTAAAATACAGTAGGCATAGAACCTCCATCATCAACTAGTAAAATACAGTAGGCCTAAAACTTCCATCATCAACTAGTAAAATACAGTAGGCCTAGAACGTCCCTAGTAAAATACAGTAGGCCTAGAACTTCCATCATCAACTAGTAAAATACAGTAGGCCTAGAACTTCCATCATCAACTAGTAAAATACAGTAGAACTTCCATCATCAACTAGTAAAATACAGTAGAACTTCCATCATCAACTAGTAAAATACAGTAGAACTTCCATCATCAACTAGTAAAATACAGTAGAACTTCCATCATCAACTAGTAAAATACAGTAGGCCTAGAACTTCCATCATCAACTAGTAAAATACAGTAGACCTAGAACTTCCATCATCAACTAATAAAATACAGTAGACCTAGAACTTCCATCATCAACTAGTAAAATACAGTAGGCCTAGAACTTCCATCATCAACTAGTAAAATACAGTAGACCTAGAACTTCCATCATCAACTAGTAAAATACAGTAGACCTAAACTTCCATCATCAACTAGTAAAATACAGTAGACCTAGAACTTCCATCATCAACTAGTAAAATACAGTAGGCCTAGAACTTCCATCATCAACTAGTAAAATACAGTAGGCCTAGAACTTCCATCATCAACTAGTAAAATACAGTAGACCTAGAACTTCCCTAGTAAAATACAGTAGACCTAGAACTTCCATCATCAACAAGTAAAATAAAGTAGACCTAGAACTTCCATCATCAACTAGTAAAATACAGTAGACCTAGAACTTCCACCATCAACTAGTAAAATACAGTAGGCCTAGAACTTCCACCATCAACTAGTAAAATACAGTAGACCTAGAACTTCCACCATCAACTAGTAAAATACAGTAGGCCTAGAACTTCCATCATCAACTAGTAAAATACAGTAGACCTAGAACTTCCGTAGTAAAATACAGTAGAACTAGAACTTCCACCATCAACTAGTAAAATACAGTAGGCCTAGAACTTCCATCACCAACTAGTAAAATACAGTAGGCCTAGAACTTCCATCATCAACTAGTAAAATACAGTGGGCCTACAACTTCCATCATCAACTAGTAAAATACAGTAGAACTTCCATCATCAACTAGTACAATAAAGTAGAACTTCCACCATCAACTAGTAAAATACAGTAGACCTAGAACTTCCACCATCAACTAGTAAAATACAGTAGACCTAGAACTTCCACCATCAACTAGTAAAATACAGTAGACCTAGAACTTCCACCATCAACTAGTAAAATACAGTAGGCCTAGAACTTCCATCACCAACTAGTAAAATACAGTAGGCCTAGAACTTCCACCATCAACTAGTAAAATACAGTAGACCTAGAACTTCCCTAGTAAAATACAGTAGACCTAGAACTTCCATCATTAACTAGTAAAATACAGTAGGCCTAGAACTTCCATCATCAACTAGTAAAATACAGTAGACCTAGAACTTCCACCATCAACTAGTAAAATACAGTAGGCCTAGAACACCGTAGAGACTTCCATCCATCAACTAGTAAAATACAGTAGGCCTAGAACTTCCATCATCAACTAGTAAAATACAGTAGACCTAGAACTTCCATCATCAACTAGTAAAATACAGTAGACCTACCACTTCCACCATCAACTAGTAAAATACAGTAGGCCTAGAACTTCCACCATCAACTAGTAAAATACAGTAGACCTAGAACTTCCACCATCAACTAGTAAAATACAGTAGGCCTAGAACTTCCATTATCAACTAGTAAAATACAGTAGACCTAGAACTTCCCTTGTAAAATACAGTAGACCTAGAACTTCCATCATCAACTAGTAAAATACAGTAGACCTAGAACTTCCACCATCAACTAGTAAAATACAGTAGCCCTAGAACTTCCATCACCAACTAGTAAAATACAGTAGGCCTAGAACTTCCATCATCAACTAGTAAAATACAGTAGAACTTCCATCATCAACTAGTACAATACAGTATAACTTCCACCATCAACTAGTAAAATACAGTAGACCTAGAACTTCCACCATCAACTAGTAAAATACAGTAGACCTAGAACTTCCACCATCAACTAGTAAAATACAGTAGGCCTAGAACTTCCATTATCAACTAGTAAAATACAGTAGACCTAGAACTTCCCTTGTAAAATACAGTAGACCTAGAACTTCCATCATCAACTAGTAAAATACAGTAGACCTAGAACTTCCACCATCAACTAGTAAAATACAGTAGCCCTAGAACTTCCATCACCAACTAGTAAAATACAGTAGGCCTAGAACTTCCATCATCAACTAGTAAAATACAGTAGAACTTCCATCATCAACTAGTACAATACAGTATAACTTCCACCATCAACTAGTAAAATACAGTAGACCTAGAACTTCCACCATCAACTAGTAAAATACAGTAGACCTAGAACTTCCACCATCAACTAGTAAAATACAGTAGACCTAGAACTTCCACCATCAACTAGTAAAATACAGTAGGCCTAGAACTTCCATCACCAACTAGTAAAATACAGTAGGCCTAGAACTTCCATCATCAACTAGTAAAATACAGTAGACCTAGAACTTCCCTAGTAAAATACAGTAGACCTAGAACTTCCATCATCAACTTGTAAAATACAGTAGACCTAGAACTTCCACCATCAACTAGTAAAATACAGTAGGCCTAGAACTTCCATCACCAACTAGTAAAATACAGTAGACCTAGAACTTCCACCATCAACTAGTAAAATACAGTAGGCCTAGAACTTCCATGATCAACTAGTAAAATACAGTAGACCTAGAACTTCCCTAGTAAAATACAGTATACCTATAACTTCCATCATCAACAAGTAAAATACAGTAGACCTAGAACTTCCACCATCAACTAGTAAAATACAGTAGGCCTAGAACTTCCATGATCAACTAGTAAAATACAGTAGACCTAGAACTTCCCTAGTAAAATACAGTAGACCTAGAACTTCCATCATCAACAAGTAAAATACAGTAGGCCTAGAACTTCCATCATCAACTAGTAAAATACAGTAGACCTAGAACTTCCACCAACAACTAGTAAAATACAGTAGGCCTAGAACTTCCATCATCAACTAGTAAAATACAGTAGACCTAGAACTTCCATCATCAACTAGTAAAATACAGTAGGCCTAGAACTTCCATCATCAACTAGTAAAATACAGTAGAACTTCCATCATCAACTAGTAAAATACAGTAGGCCTAGAACTTCCATCATCAACTAGTAAAATACAGTAGGCCTAGAACTTCCATCATCAACTAGTAAAATACAGTAGACCTAGAACTTCCATCATCAATTAGTAAAATACAGTAGGCCTAGAACTTCCATCATCAACTAGTAAAATACAGTAGACCTAGAACTTCCATCATCAACTAGTAAAATACAGTAGGCCTAAAACTTCCACCATCAACTAGTAAAATACAGTAGGCCTAGAACTTCCCTAGTAAAATACAGTAGACCTAGAACTTCCATCATCAACTAGTAAAATATAGTAGGCCTAGAACTTCCCTAGTAAAATACAGTAGGCCTAGAACTTCTATCATCAACTAGTAAAATACAGTAGACCTAGAACTTCCATCATCAACTAGTCAAATACAGTAGACCTAGAACTTCCATCATCAACAAGTAAAATACAGTAGGCCTAGAACTTCCATCATCAACTAGTAAAATACAGTAGACCTAGAACTTCCACCAACAACTAGTAAAATACAGTAGGCCTAGAACTTCCATCATCAACTAGTAAAATACAGTAGACCTAGAACTTCCATCATCAACTAGTAAAATACAGTAGGCCTAGAACTTCCATCATCAACTAGTAAAATACAGTAGACCTAGAACTTCCATCATCAACTAGTAAAATACAGTAGGCCTAGAACTTCCATCATCAACTAGTAAAATACAGTAGAACTTCCATCATCAACTAGTAAAATACAGTAGGCCTAGAACTTCCATCATCAACTAGTAAAATACAGTAGGCCTAGAACTTCCATCATCAACCAGTAAAATACAGTAGGCCTAGAACTTCCATCATCAACTAGTAAAATACAGTAGACCTAGAACTTCCATCATCAACTAGTAAAATACAGTAGACCTAGAACTTCCACCATCAACTAGTAAAATACAGTAGGCCTAGAACTTCCACCATCAACTAGTAAAATACAGTAGACCTAGAACTTCCACCATCAACTAGTAAAATACAGTAGGCCTAGAACTTCCATTATAAACTAGTAAAATACAGTAGACCTAGAACTTCCCTCGTAAAATACAGTAGAACTAGAACTTCCATCATCAACTAGTAAAATACAGTAGACCTAGAACTTCCACCATCAACTAGTAAAATACAGTAGGCCTAGAACTTCCATCACCAACTAGTAAAATACAGTAGGCCTAGAACTTCCATCATCAACTAGTAAAATACAGTAGGCCTAGAACTTCCATCATCAACTAGTAAAATACAGTAGAACTTCCATCATCAACTAGTACAATACAGTATAACTTCCACCATCAACTAGTAAAATACAGTAGACCTAGAACTTCCACCATCAACTAGTAAAATACAGTAGACCTAGAACTTCCACCATCAACTAGTAAAATACAGTAGGCCTAGAACTTCCATCACCAACTAGTAAAATACAGTAGGCCTAGAACTTCCATCATCAAGCTAGTAAAATACAGTAGGCCTAGAACCTCCATCATCAACTAGTAAAATACAGTAGGCCTAAAACTTCCATCATCAACTAGTAAAATACAGTAGGCCTAGAACTTCCCGAGTAAAATACAGTAGACCTAGAACTTCCATCATCAACTAGTAAAATACAGTAGGCCTAGAACTTCCCTAGTAAAATACTGTAGGCCTAGAACTTCCATCATCAACTAGTAAAATACAGTAGAACTTCCATCATCAACTAGTAAAATACAGTAGAACTTCCATCATCAACTAGTAAAAAACAGTAGAACTTCCATCATCAACTAGTAAAATACAGTAGACCTAGAACTTCCATCATCAACTAGTAAAATACAGTAGAACTTCCATCATCAACTAGTAAAATACAGTAGAACTTCCATCATCAACTAGTAAAATACAGTAGAACTTCCATCATCAACTAGTAAAATACAGTAGAACTTCCATCATCAACTAGTAAAATACAGTAGGCCTAGAACTTCCATCATCAACTAGTAAAATACAGTAGACCTAGAACTTCCATCATCAACTAGTAAAATACAGTAGACCTAAACTTCCATCATCAACTAGTAAAATACAGTAGACCTAGAACTTCCATCATCAACTAGTAAAATACAGTAGGCCTAGAACTTCCATCATCAACTAGTAAAATACAGTAGGCCTAGAACTTCCATCATCAACTAGTAAAATACAGTAGACCTAGAACTTCCCTAGTAAAATACAGTAGACCTAGAACTTCCATCATCAACTAGTAAAATACAGTAGACCTAGAACTTCCACCATCAACTAGTAAAATACAGTAGGCCTAGAACTTCCATCACCAACTAGTAAAATACAGTAGACCTAGAACTTCCCTAGTAAAATACAGTAGACCTAGAACTTCCATCATCAACTAGTAAAATACAGTAGACCTAGAACTTCCATCATCAACTAGTAAAATACAGTAGACCTAGAACTTCCATCATCAACTAGTAAAATACAGTAGACCTAGAACTTCCATCATCAACTAGTAAAAAACAGTAGAACTTCCATCATCAACTAGTAAAATACAGTAGAACTTCCATCATCAACTAGTAAAATACAGTAGACCTAGAACTTCCATCATCAACTAGTAAAATACAGTAGAACTTCCATCATCAACTAGTAAAATACAGTAGAACTTCCATCATTAACTAGTAAAATACAGTAGAACTTCCATCATCAACTAGTAAAATACAGTAGAACTTCCATCATCAACTAGTAAAATACAGTAGGCCTAGAACTTCCATCAACTAGTAAAATACAGTAGGCCTAGAACTTCCATCATCAACTAGTAAAATACAGTACACCTACAACTTCCATCATCAACTAGTAAAATACAGTAGACCTAAACTTCCATCATCAACTAGTAAAATACAGTAGACCTAGAACTTCCATCATCAACTAGTAAAATACAGTAGGCCTAGAACTTCCATCATCAACTAGTAAAATACAGTAGACCTAGAACTTCCATCATCAATTAGTAAAATACAGTAGGCCTAGAACTTCCATCATCAACTAGTAAAATACAGTAGACCTAGAACTTCCATCATCAACTAGTAAAATACAGTAGGCCTAAAACTTCCACCATCAACTAGTAAAATACAGTAGGCCTAGAACTTCCCTAGTAAAATACAGTAGACCTAGAACTTCCATCATCAACTAGTAAAATATAGTAGGCCTAGAACTTCCCTAGTAAAATACAGTAGGCCTAGAACTTCTATCATCAACTAGTAAAATACAGTAGACCTAGAACTTCCATCATCAACTAGTCAAATACAGTAGACCTAGAACTTCCATCATCAACAAGTAAAATACAGTAGGCCTAGAACTTCCATCATCAACTAGTAAAATACAGTAGACCTAGAACTTCCACCAACAACTAGTAAAATACAGTAGGCCTAGAACTTCCATCATCAACTAGTAAAATACAGTAGACCTAGAACTTCCATCATCAACTAGTAAAATACAGTAGGCCTAGAACTTCCATCATCAACTAGTAAAATACAGTAGACCTAGAACTTCCATCATCAACTAGTAAAATACAGTAGGCCTAGAACTTCCATCATCAACTAGTAAAATACAGTAGAACTTCCATCATCAACTAGTAAAATACAGTAGGCCTAGAACTTCCATCATCAACTAGTAAAATACAGTAGGCCTAGAACTTCCATCATCAACCAGTAAAATACAGTAGGCCTAGAACTTCCATCATCAACTAGTAAAATACAGTAGACCTAGAACTTCCATCATCAACTAGTAAAATACAGTAGACCTAGAACTTCCACCATCAACTAGTAAAATACAGTAGGCCTAGAACTTCCACCATCAACTAGTAAAATACAGTAGACCTAGAACTTCCACCATCAACTAGTAAAATACAGTAGGCCTAGAACTTCCATTATAAACTAGTAAAATACAGTAGACCTAGAACTTCCCTCGTAAAATACAGTAGAACTAGAACTTCCATCATCAACTAGTAAAATACAGTAGACCTAGAACTTCCACCATCAACTAGTAAAATACAGTAGGCCTAGAACTTCCATCACCAACTAGTAAAATACAGTAGGCCTAGAACTTCCATCATCAACTAGTAAAATACAGTAGGCCTAGAACTTCCATCATCAACTAGTAAAATACAGTAGAACTTCCATCATCAACTAGTACAATACAGTATAACTTCCACCATCAACTAGTAAAATACAGTAGACCTAGAACTTCCACCATCAACTAGTAAAATACAGTAGACCTAGAACTTCCACCATCAACTAGTAAAATACAGTAGGCCTAGAACTTCCATCACCAACTAGTAAAATACAGTAGGCCTAGAACTTCCATCATCAACTAGTAAAATACAGTAGACCTAGAACTTCCCTAGTAAAATACAGTAGTAAAATACAGCAGACCTAGAACTTCCATCATCAACTAGTAAAATACAGTAGGCCTAGAACCTCCATCATCAACTAGTAAAATACAGTAGGCCTAAAACTTCCATCATCAACTAGTAAAATACAGTAGGCCTAGAACCTCCATCATCAACTAGTAAAATACAGTAGGCCTAGAACTTCCCGAGTAAAATACAGTAGACCTAGAACTTCCATCATCAACTAGTAAAATACAGTAGGCCTAGAACTTCCCTAGTAAAATACTGTAGGCCTAGAACTTCCATCATCAACTAGTAAAATACAGTAGAACTTCCATCATCAACTAGTAAAATACAGTAGAACTTCCATCATCAACTAGTAAAAAACAGTAGAACTTCCATCATCAACTAGTAAAATACAGTAGACCTAGAACTTCCATCATCAACTAGTAAAATACAGTAGAACTTCCATCATCAACTAGTAAAATACAGTAGAACTTCCATCATCAACTAGTAAAATACAGTAGAACTTCCATCATCAACTAGTAAAATACAGTAGAAATTCCATCATCAACTAGTAAAATACAGTAGGCCTAGAACTTCCATCATCAACTAGTAAAATACAGTAGACCTAGAACTTCCATCATCAACTAGTAAAATACAGTAGAC
The DNA here is from genome assembly GCF_965601325.2 of Salmo salar. Taxonomy (NCBI): domain Eukaryota; kingdom Metazoa; phylum Chordata; class Actinopteri; order Salmoniformes; family Salmonidae; genus Salmo; species Salmo salar. The sequence goes on along the minus strand of NC_138302.1, from coordinate 1,631,659 downwards.
CTAAACTTCCATCATCAACTAGTAAAATACAGTAGACCTAGAACTTCCATCATCAACTAGTAAAATACAGTAGGCCTAGAACTTCCATCATCAACTAGTAAAATACAGTAGGCCTAGAACTTCCATCATCAACTAGTAAAATACAGTAGACCTAGAACTTCCCTAGTAAAATACAGTAGACCTAGAACTTCCATCATCAACTAGTAAAATACAGTAGACCTAGAACTTCCACCATCAACTAGTAAAATACAGTAGGCCTAGAACTTCCATCACCAACTAGTAAAATACAGTAGACCTAGAACTTCCCTAGTAAAATACAGTAGACCTAGAACTTCCATCATCAACTAGTAAAATACAGTAGACCTAGAACTTCCATCATCAACTAGTAAAATACAGTAGACCTAGAACTTCCATCATCAACTAGTAAAATACAGTAGACCTAGAACTTCCATCATCAACTAGTAAAAAACAGTAGAACTTCCATCATCAACTAGTAAAATACAGTAGAACTTCCATCATCAACTAGTAAAATACAGTAGACCTAGAACTTCCATCATCAACTAGTAAAATACAGTAGAACTTCCATCATCAACTAGTAAAATACAGTAGAACTTCCATCATTAACTAGTAAAATACAGTAGAACTTCCATCATCAACTAGTAAAATACAGTAGAACTTCCATCATCAACTAGTAAAATACAGTAGGCCTAGAACTTCCATCAACTAGTAAAATACAGTAGGCCTAGAACTTCCATCATCAACTAGTAAAATACAGTACACCTACAACTTCCATCATCAACTAGTAAAATACAGTAGACCTAAACTTCCATCATCAACTAGTAAAATACAGTAGACCTAGAACTTCCATCATCAACTAGTAAAATACAGTAGGCTTAGAACTTCCATCATCAACTAGTAAAATACAGTAGACCTAGAACTTCCCTAGTAAAATACAGTAGACCTAGAACTTCCATCATCAGCTAGTAAAATACAGTAGAGCTAGAACTTCCATCAACTAGTAAAATACAGTAGACCTAGAACTTCCATCATCAACTAGTAAAATACAGTAGACCTAGAACTTCCACCATCAACTAGTAAAATACAGTAGGCCTAGAACTTCCATCACCAACTAGTAAAATACAGTAGGCCTAGAACTTCCATCATCAACTAGTAAAATACAGTAGGCCTAGAACTTCCATCATCAACTAGTAAAATACAGTAGAACTTCCATCATCAACTAGTACAATACAGTATAACTTCCACCATCAACTAGTAAAATACAGTAGACCTAGAACTTCCACCATCAACTAGTAAAATACAGTAGACCTAGAACTTCCACCATCAACTAGTAAAATACAGTAGGCCTAGAACTTCCATCACCAACTAGTAAAATACAGTAGACCTAGAACTTCCCTAGTAAAATACAGTAGACCTAGAACTTCCATCATCAACTAGTAAAATACAGTAGACCTAGAACTTCCATCATCAACTAGTAAAATACAGTAGACCTAGAACTTCCATCATCAACTAGTAAAATACAGTAGACCTAGAACTTCCATCATCAACTAGTAAAATACAGTAGACCTAGAACTTCCATCATCAACTAGTAAAAAACAGTAGAACTTCCATCATCAACTAGTAAAATACAGTAGAACTTCCATCATCAACTAGTAAAATACAGTAGACCTAGAACTTCCATCATCAACTAGTAAAATACAGTAGAACTTCCATCATCAACTAGTAAAATACAGTAGAACTTCCATCATTAACTAGTAAAATACAGTAGAACTTCCATCATCAACTAGTAAAATACAGTAGAACTTCCATCATCAACTAGTAAAATACAGTAGGCCTAGAACTTCCATCAACTAGTAAAATACAGTAGGCCTAGAACTTCCATCATCAACTAGTAAAATACAGTACACCTACAACTTCCATCATCAACTAGTAAAATACAGTAGACCTAAACTTCCATCATCAACTAGTAAAATACAGTAGACCTAGAACTTCCATCATCAACTAGTAAAATACAGTAGGCTTAGAACTTCCATCATCAACTAGTAAAATACAGTAGACCTAGAACTTCCCTAGTAAAATACAGTAGACCTAGAACTTCCATCATCAGCTAGTAAAATACAGTAGAGCTAGAACTTCCATCAACTAGTAAAATACAGTAGACCTAGAACTTCCATCATCAACTAGTAAAATACAGTAGACCTAGAACTTCCACCATCAACTAGTAAAATACAGTAGGCCTAGAACTTCCATCACCAACTAGTAAAATACAGTAGGCCTAGAACTTCCATCATCAACTAGTAAAATACAGTAGGCCTAGAACTTCCATCATCAACTAGTAAAATACAGTAGAACTTCCATCATCAACTAGTACAATACAGTATAACTTCCACCATCAACTAGTAAAATACAGTAGACCTAGAACTTCCACCATCAACTAGTAAAATACAGTAGACCTAGAACTTCCACCATCAACTAGTAAAATACAGTAGGCCTAGAACTTCCATCACCAACTAGTAAAATACAGTAGGCCTAGAACTTCCATCATCAACTAGTAAAATACAGTAGACCTAGAACTTCCCTAGTAAAATACAGTAGTAAAATACAGCAGACCTAGAACTTCCATCATCAACTAGTAAAATACAGTAGGCCTAGAACCTCCATCATCAACTAGTAAAATACAGTAGGCCTAAAACTTCCATCATCAACTAGTAAAATACAGTAGGCCTAGAACTTCCCGAGTAAAATACAGTAGACCTAGAACTTCCATCATCAACTAGTAAAATACAGTAGGCCTAGAACTTCCCTAGTAAAATACTGTAGGCCTAGAACTTCCATCATCAACTAGTAAAATACAGTAGAACTTCCATCATCAACTAGTAAAATACAGTAGAACTTCCATCATCAACTAGTAAAAAACAGTAGAACTTCCATCATCAACTAGTAAAATACAGTAGACCTAGAACTTCCATCATCAACTAGTAAAATACAGTAGAACTTCCATCATCAACTAGTAAAATACAGTAGAACTTCCATCATCAACTAGTAAAATACAGTAGAACTTCCATCATCAACTAGTAAAATACAGTAGAACTTCCATCATCAACTAGTAAAATACAGTAGGCCTAGAACTTCCATCATCAACTAGTAAAATACAGTAGACCTAGAACTTCCATCATCAACTAGTAAAATACAGTAGACCTAAACTTCCATCATCAACTAGTAAAATACAGTAGACCTAGAACTTCCATCATCAACTAGTAAAATACAGTAGGCCTAGAACTTCCATCATCAACTAGTAAAATACAGTAGGCCTAGAACTTCCATCATCAACTAGTAAAATACAGTAGACCTAGAACTTCCCTAGTAAAATACAGTAGACCTAGAACTTCCATCATCAACTAGTAAAATACAGTAGACCTAGAACTTCCACCATCAACTAGTAAAATACAGTAGGCCTAGAACTTCCATCACCAACTAGTAAAATACAGTAGACCTAGAACTTCCCTAGTAAAATACAGTAGACCTAGAACTTCCATCATCAACTAGTAAAATACAGTAGACCTAGAACTTCCATCATCAACTAGTAAAATACAGTAGACCTAGAACTTCCATCATCAACTAGTAAAAAACAGTAGAACTTCCATCATCAACTAGTAAAATACAGTAGAACTTCCATCATCAACTAGTAAAATACAGTAGACCTAGAACTTCCATCATCAACTAGTAAAATACAGTAGAACTTCCATCATCAACTAGTAAAATACAGTAGAACTTCCATCATTAACTAGTAAAATACAGTAGAACTTCCATCATCAACTAGTAAAATACAGTAGAACTTCCATCATCAACTAGTAAAATACAGTAGGCCTAGAACTTACATCAACTAGTAAAATACAGTAGGCCTAGAACTTCCATCATCAACTAGTAAAATACAGTACACCTACAACTTCCATCATCAACTAGTAAAATACAGTAGACCTAAACTTCCATCATCAACTAGTAAAATACAGTAGACCTAGAACTTCCATCATCAACTAGTAAAATACAGTAGGCTTAGAACTTCCATCATCAACTAGTAAAATACAGTAGACCTAGAACTTCCCTAGTAAAATACAGTAGACCTAGAACTTCCATCATCAGCTAGTAAAATACAGTAGACCTAGAACTTCCATCAACTAGTAAAATACAGTAGACCTAGAACTTCCATCATCAACTAGTAAAATACAGTAGACCTAGAACTTCCACCATCAACTAGTAAAATACAGTAGGCCTAGAACTTCCATCACCAACTAGTAAAATACAGTAGACTAGAACTTCCACCATCAACTAGTAAAATACAGTAGGCCTAGAACTTCCGTCATCAACTAGTAAAATACAGTAGACCCTAGAACTTCCCTAGTAAAATACAGAAGACCTAGAACTTCCATCATCAACTAGTAAAATACAGTAGAATAGAACTTCAACCATCAACTAGTAAAATACAGTAGGCCTAGAACGTCCATCATCAACTAGTAAAATACAGTAGGCCTAGAACTTCCATCATCAACTAGTAAAATACAGTAGACTAGAACTTCCACCATCAACTAGTAAAATACAGTAGGCCTAGAACTTCCATCATCAACTAGTAAAATACAGTAGAACTTCCATCATCAACTAGTAAAATACAGTAGACCTAGAACTTCCATCATCAACTAGTAAAATACAGTAGAACTTCCATCATCAACTAGTAAAATACAGTAGAACTTCCATCATCAACTAGTAAAATACAGTAGAACTTCCATCATCAACTAGTAAAATACAGTAGAACTTCCATCATCAACTAGTAAAATACAGTAGAACTTCCATCATCAACTAGTAAAATACAGTAGGCCTAGAACTTCCATCAACTAGTAAAATACAGTAGGCCTAGAACTTCCATCATCAACTAGTAAAATACAGTAGACCTAGAACTTCCATCATCAACTAGTAAAATACAGTAGACCTAAACTTCCATCATCAACTAGTAAAATACAGTAGACCTAGAACTTCCATCATCAACTAGTAAAATACAGTAGGCCTAGAACTTCCATCATCAACTAGTAAAATACAGTAGGCCTAGAACTTCCATCATCAACTAGTAAAATACAGTAGACCTAGAACTTCCCTAGTAAAATACAGTAGACCTAGAACTTCCATCATCAACTAGTAAAATACAGTAGACCTAGAACTTCCATCAACTAGTAAAATACAGTAGACCTAGAACTTCCACCATCAACTAGTAACATACAGTATGCCTAGAACTTCCATCACCAACTAGTAAAATACAGTAGGCCTAGAACTTCCATCATCAACTAGTAAAATACAGTAGACCTAGAACTTCCCTAGTAAAATACAGTAGACCTAGAACTTCCATCATCAACTAGTAAAATACAGTAGACCTAGAACTTCCACCATCAACTAGTAAAATACAGTAGGCCTAGAACTTCCATCACCAACTAGTAAAATACAGTAGACCTAGAACTTCCACCATCAACTAGTAAAATACAGTAGGCCTAGAACGTCCATCATCAACTAGTAAAATACAGTAGGCCTAGAACTTCCATCATCAACTAGCAAAATAGAGCAGGCCTAGAACTTCCATCATCAACTAGTAAAATACAGCAGACCTAGAACTTCCATCAACAACTAGTAAAATACAGTAGGCCTAGAACCTCCATCATCAACTAGTAAAATACAGTAGGCCTAGAACTTCCCGAGTAAAATACAGTAGACCTAGAACTTCCATCATCAACTAGTAAAATACAGTAGGCCTAGAACTTCCCTAGTAAAATACAGTAGGCCTAGAACTTCCATCATCAACTAGTAAAATACAGTAGAACTTCCATCATCAACTAGTAAAATACAGTAGAACTTCCATCATCAACTAGTAAAATACAGTAGAACTTCCATCATCAACTAGTAAAATACAGTAGAATTTCCATCATCAACTAGTAAAATACAGTAGAACTTCCATCATCAACTAGTAAAATACAGTAGGCCTAGAACTTCCATCAACTAGTAAAATACAGTAGACCTAGAACTTCCATCATCAACTAGTAAAATACAGTAGACCTAGAACTTCCATCATCAACTAGTAAAATACAGTAGACCTAGAACTTCCATCATCAACTAGTAAAATACAGTAGACCTAAACTTCCATCATCAACTAGTAAAACACAGTAGACCTAGAACTTCCATCATCAACTAGTAAAATACAGTAGGCCTAGAACTTCCATCATCAACTAGTAAAATACAGTAGGCCTAGAACTTCCATCATCAACTAGTAAAATACAGTAGACCTAGAACTTCCCTAGTAAAATACAGTAGACCTAGAACTTCCATCATCAACTAGTAAAATACAGTAGAACTTCCATCATCAACTAGTAAAATACAGTAGAACTTCCATCATCAACTAGTAAAATACAGTAGAACTTCCATCATCAACTAGTAAAATACAGTAGAACTTCCATCATCAACTAGTAAAATACAGTAGAACTTCCATCATCAACTAGTAAAATACAGTAGGCCTAGAACTTCCATCAACTAGTAAAATACAGTAGGCCTAGAACTTCCATCATCAACTAGTAAAATACAGTAGACCTAGAACTTCCATCATCAACTAGTAAAATACAGTAGACCTAAACTTCCATCATCAACTAGTAAAATACAGTAGACCTAGAACTTCCATCATCAACTAGTAAAATACAGTAGGCCTAGAACTTCCATCATCAACTAGTAAAATACAGTAGGCCTAGAACTTCCATCATCAACTAGTAAAATACAGTAGACCTAGAACTTCCCTAGTAAAATACAGTAGACCTAGAACTTCCATCATCAACTAGTAAAATACAGTAGACCTAGAACTTCCATCAACTAGTAAAATACAGTAGACCTACAACTTCCACCATCAACTAGTAACATACAGTATGCCTAGAACTTCCATCACCAACTAGTAAAATACAGTAGGCCTAGAACTTCCATCATCAACTAGTAAAATACAGTAGACCTAGAACTTCCCTAGTAAAATACAGTAGACCTAGAACTTCCATCATCAACTAGTAAAATACAGTAGACCTAGAACTTCCACCATCAACTAGTAAAATACAGTAGGCCTAGAACTTCCATCACCAACTAGTAAAATACAGTAGACCTAGAACTTCCACCATCAACTAGTAAAATACAGTAGGCCTAGAACGTCCATCATCAACTAGTAAAATACAGTAGGCCTAGAACTTCCATCATCAACTAGTAAAATACAGTAGACCTAGAACTTCCATCATCAATTAGTAAAATACAGTAGGCCTAGAACTTCCATCATCAACTAGCAAAATAGAGCAGGCCTAGAACTTCCATCATCAACTAGTAAAATACAGCAGACCTAGAACTTCCATCAACAACTAGTAAAATACAGTAGGCCTAGAACCTCCATCATCAACTAGTAAAATACAGTAGGCCTAGAACTTCCCGAGTAAAATACAGTAGACCTAGAACTTCCATCATCAACTAGTAAAATACAGTAGGCCTAGAACTTCCCTAGTAAAATACAGTAGGCCTAGAACTTCCATCATCAACTAGTAAAATACAGTAGAACTTCCATCATCAACTAGTAAAATACAGTAGAACTTCCATCATCAACTAGTAAAATACAGTAGAACTTCCATCATCAACTAGTAAAATACAGTAGAATTTCCATCATCAACTAGTAAAATACAGTAGAACTTCCATCATCAACTAGTAAAATACAGTAGGCCTAGAACTTCCATCAACTAGTAAAATACAGTAGACCTAGAACTTCCATCATCAACTAGTAAAATACAGTAGACCTAGAACTTCCATCATCAACTAGTAAAATACAGTAGACCTAGAACTTCCATCATCAACTAGTAAAATACAGTAGACCTAAACTTCCATCATCAACTAGTAAAATACAGTAGACCTAGAACTTCCATCATCAACTAGTAAAATACAGTAGGCCTAGAACTTCCATCATCAACTAGTAAAATACAGTAGGCCTAGAACTTCCATCATCAACTAGTAAAATACAGTAGACCTAGAACTTCCCTAGTAAAATACAGTAGACCTAGAACTTCCATCATCAACTAGTAAAATACAGTAGACCTAGAACTTCCATCATCAACTAGTAAAATACAGTAGGCCTAGAACTTCCCTAGTAAAATACAGTAGGCCTAGAACTTCCATCATCAACTAGTAAAATACAGTAGAACTTCCATCATCAACTAGTAAAATACAGTAGAACTTCCATCATCAACTAGTAAAATACAGTAGAACTTCCATCATCAACTAGTAAAATACAGTAGAATTTCCATCATCAACTAGTAAAATACAGTAGAACTTCCATCATCAACTAGTAAAATACAGTAGGCCTAGAACTTCCATCAACTAGTAAAATACAGTAGGCCTAGAACTTCCATCATCAACTAGTAAAATACAGTAGACCTAGAACTTCCATCATCAACTAGTAAAATACAGTAGACCTAGAACTTCCATCATCAACTAGTAAAATACAGTAGACCTAAACTTCCATCATCAACTAGTAAAATACAGTAGACCTAGAACTTCCATCATCAACTAGTAAAATACAGTAGGCCTAGAACTTCCATCATCAACTAGTAAAATACAGTAGGCCTAGAACTTCCATCATCAACTAGTAAAATACAGTAGACCTAGAACTTCCCTAGTAAAATACAGTAGACCTAGAACTTCCATCATCAACTAGTAAAATACAGTAGACCTAGAACTTCCACCATCAACTAGTAACATACAGTAGGCCTAGAACTTCCATCACCAACTAGTAAAATACAGTAGGCCTAGAACTTCCATCATCAACTAGTAAAATACAGTAGACCTAGAACTTCCCTAGTAAAATACAGTAGACCTAGAACTTCCATCATCAACTAGTAAAATACAGTAGACCTAGAACTTCCACCATCAACTAGTAAAATACAGTAGGCCTAGAACTTCCATCACCAACTAGTAAAATACAGTAGACCTAGAACTTCCACCATCAACTAGTAAAATACAGTAGGCCTAGAACTTCCATCATCAACTAGTAAAATACAGTAGACCTAGAACTTCCCTAGTAAAATACAGTAGACCTAGAACTTCCATCATCAACTAGTAAAATACAGTAGACCTAGAACTTCCATCATCAACTAGTAAAATACAGTAGACCTAGAACTTCCATCATCAACTAGTAAAATACAGTAGACCTAGAACTTCCATCATCAACTAGTAAAATACAGTAGGCCTAGAACTTCCATCACCAACTAGTAAAATACAGTAGGCCTAGAACTTCCATCACCAACTAGTAAAATACAGTAGACTAGAACTTCCACCATCAACTAGTAAAATACAGTAGGCCTAGAACTTCCGTCATCAACTAGTAAAATACAGTAGACCTAGAACTTCCCTAGTAAAATACAGTAGACCTAGAACTTCCATCATCAACTAGTAAAATACAGTAGACTAGAACTTCCACCATCAACTAGTAAAATACAGTAGGCCTAGAACGTCCATCATCAACTAGTAAAATACAGTAGACCTAGAACTTCCCTAGTAAAATACAGTAGACCTCGAACTTCCACCATCAACTAGTAAAATACAGTAGGCCTAGAACTTCCATCATCAACTAGTAAAATACAGTAGACCTAGAACTTCCATCATCAACTAGTAAAATACAGTAGACCTAGAACTTCCATCATCAATTAGTAAAATACAGTAGGCCTAGAACTTCCATCATCAACTAGCAAAATAGAGCAGGCCTAGAACTTCCATCATCAACTAGTAAAATACAGCAGACCTAGAAATTCCATCATCAACTAGTAAAATACAGTAGGCCTAGAACCTCCATCATCAACTAGTAAAATACAGTAGGCCTAGAACTTCCCGAGTAAAATACAGTAGACCTAGAACTTCCATCATCAACTAGTAAAATACAGTAGGCCTAGAACTTCCCTAGTAAAATACAGTAGGCCTAGAACTTCCATCATCAACTAGTAAAATACAGTAGAACTTCCATCATCAACTAGTAAAATACAGTAGAACTTCCATCATCAACTAGTAAAATACAGTAGAACTTCCATCATCAACTAGTAAAATACAGTAGACCTAGAACTTCCATCATCAACTAGTAAAATACAGTAGAACTTCCATCATCAACTAGTAAAATACAGTAGAACTTCCATCATCAACTAGTAAAATACAGTAGAACTTCCATCATCAACTAGTAAAATACAGTAGAACTTCCATCATCAACTAGTAAAATACAGTAGAACTTCCATCATCAACTAGTAAAATACAGTAGAACTTCCATCATCAACTAGTAAAATACAGTAGAACTTCCATCATCAACTAGTAAAATACAGTAGACCTAAACTTCCATCATCAACTAGTAAAATACAGTAGACCTAGAACTTCCATCATCAACTAGTAAAATACAGTAGACCTAGAACTTCCATCATCAACTAGTAAAATACAGTAGACCTAAACTTCCATCATCAACTAGTAAAATACAGTAGACCTAGAACTTCCATCATCAACTAGTAAAATACAGTAGGCCTAGAACTTCCATCATCAACTAGTAAAATACAGTAGGCCTAGAACTTCCATCATCAACTAGTAAAATACAGTAGACCTAGAACTTCCGTAGTAAAATACAGTAGACCTAGAACTTCCATCATCAACTAGTAAAATACAGTAGACCTAGAACTTCCATCAACTAGTAAAATACAGTAGACCTAGAACTTCCACCATCAACTAGTAACATACAGTAGGCCTAGAACTTCCATCACCAACTAGTAAAATACAGTAGGCCTAGAACTTCCATCATCAACTAGTAAAATACAGTAGACCTAGAACTTCCCTAGTAAAATACAGTAGACCTAGAACTTCCATCATCAACTAGTAAAATACAGTAGACCTAGAACTTCCACCATCAACTAGTAAAATACAGTAGGCCTAGAACTTCCATCACCAACTAGTAAAATACAGTAGACCTAGAACTTCCACCATCAACTAGTAAAATACAGTAGGCCTAGAACTTCCATCATCAACTAGTAAAATACAGTAGACCTAGAACTTCCATCATCAACTAGTAAAATACAGTAGACCTAGAACTTCCCTAGTAAAATACAGTAGACCTAGAACTTCCATCATCAACTAGTAAAATACAGTAGACCTAGAACTTCCATCATCAACTAGTAAAATACAGTAGACCTAGAACTTCCATCATCAACTAGTAAAATACAGTAGACCTAGAACTTCCATCATCAACTAGTAAAATACAGTAGGCCTAGAACTTCCATCACCAACTAGTAAAATACAGTAGACTAGAACTTCCACCATCAACTAGTAAAATACAGTAGGCCTAGAACTTCCGTCATCAACTAGTAAAATACAGTAGACCTAGAACTTCCCTAGTAAAATACAGTAGACCTAGAACTTCCATCATCAACTAGTAAAATACAGTAGACTAGAACTTCCACCATCAACTAGTAAAATACAGTAGGCCTAGAACGTCCATCATCAACTAGTAAAATACAGTAGACCTAGAACTTCCCTAGTAAAATACAGTAGACCTCGAACTTCCACCATCAACTAGTAAAATACAGTAGGCCTAGAACTTCCATCATCAACTAGTAAAATACAGTAGACCTAGAACTTCCATCATCAACTAGTAAAATACAGTAGACCTAGAACTTCCATCATCAACTAGTAAAATACAGTAGAACTTCTATCATCAAATAGTAAAATACAGTAGAACTTCCATCATCAACTAGTAAAATACAGTAGGCCTAGAACTTCCATCAACTAGTAAAATACAGTAGAACTTCTATCATCAAATAGTAAAATACAGTAGAACTTCCATCATCAACTAGTAAAATACAGTAGGCCTAGAACTTCCATCAAATAGTAAAATACAGTAGGCCTAGAACTTCCATCATCAACTAGTAAAATACAGTAGAACTTCCATCATCAACTAGTAAAATACAGTAGGCCTAGAACTTCCATCAAATAGTAAAATACAGTAGGCCTAGAACTTCCATCATCAACTAGTAAAATACAGTAGACCTAGAACTTCCATCATCAACTAGTAAAATACAGTAGACCTAAACTTCCATCATCAACTAGTAAAATACAGTAGACCTAGAACTTCCATCATCAACTAGTAAAATACAGTAGGCCTAGAACTTCCATCATCAACTAGTAAAATACAGTAGGCCTAGAACTTCCATCATCAACTAGTAAAATACAGTAGACCTAGAACTTCCGTAGTAAAATACAGTAGACCTAGAACTTCCACCATCAACTAGTAACATACAGTAGGCCTAGAACTTCCATCACCAACTAGTAAAATACAGTAGGCCTAGAACTTCCATCATCAACTAGTAAAATACAGTAGACCTAGAACTTCCCTAGTAAAATACAGTAGACCTAGAACTTCCATCATCAACTAGTAAAATACAGTAGACCTAGAACTTCCACCATCAACTAGTAAAATACAGTAGGCCTAGAACTTCCATCACCAACTAGTAAAATACAGTAGACCTAGAACTTCCACCATCAACTAGTAAAATACAGTAGGCCTAGAACTTCCATCATCAACTAGTAAAATACAGTAGACCTAGAACTTCCATCATCAACTAGTAAAATACAGTAGACCTAGAACTTCCCTAGTAAAATACAGTAGACCTAGAACTTCCATCATCAACTAGTAAAATACAGTAGACCTAGAACTTCCATCATCAACTAGTAAAATACAGTAGACCTAGAACTTCCATCATCAACTAGTAAAATACAGTAGACCTAGAACTTCCATCATCAACTAGTAAAATACAGTAGGCCTAGAACTTCCATCACCAACTAGTAAAATACAGTAGACTAGAACTTCCACCATCAACTAGTAAAATACAGTAGGCCTAGAACTTCCGTCATCAACTAGTAAAATACAGTAGACCTAGAACTTCCCTAGTAAAATACAGTAGACCTAGAACTTCCATCATCAACTAGTAAAATACAGTAGACTAGAACTTCCACCATCAACTAGTAAAATACAGTAGGCCTAGAACGTCCATCATCAACTAGTAAAATACAGTAGACCTAGAACTTCCCTAGTAAAATACAGTAGACCTCGAACTTCCACCATCAACTAGTAAAATACAGTAGGCCTAGAACTTCCATCATCAACTAGTAAAATACAGTAGACCTAGAACTTCCATCATCAACTAGTAAAATACAGTAGACCTAGAACTTCCATCATCAACTAGTAAAATACAGTAGAACTTCTATCATCAAATAGTAAAATACAGTAGAACTTCCATCATCAACTAGTAAAATACAGTAGGCCTAGAACTTCCATCAACTAGTAAAATACAGTAGAACTTCTATCATCAAATAGTAAAATACAGTAGAACTTCCATCATCAACTAGTAAAATACAGTAGGCCTAGAACTTCCATCAAATAGTAAAATACAGTAGGCCTAGAACTTCCATCATCAACTAGTAAAATACAGTAGAACTTCCATCATCAACTAGTAAAATACAGTAGGCCTAGAACTTCCATCAAATAGTAAAATACAGTAGGCCTAGAACTTCCATCATCAACTAGTAAAATACAGTAGACCTAGAACTTCCATCATCAACTAGTAAAATACAGTAGACCTAAACTTCCATTATCAACTAGTAAAATACAGTAGACCTAGAACTTCCATCATCAACTAGTAAAATACAGTAGGCCTAGAACTTCCATCATCAACTAGTAAAATACAGTAGGCCTAGAACTTCCATCATCAACTAGTAAAATACAGTAGACCTAGAACTTCCGTAGTAAAATACAGTAGACCTAGAACTTCCATCATCAACTAGTAAAATACAGTAGACCTAGAACTTCCATCAACTAGTAAAATACAGTAGACCTAGAACTTCCACCATCAACTAGTAACATACATTAGGCCTAGAACTTCCATCACCAACTAGTAAAATACAGTAGGCCTAGAACTTCCATCATCAACTAGTAAAATACAGTAGACCTAGAACTTCCCTAGTAAAATACAGTAGACCTAGAACTTCCATCATCAACTAGTAAAATACAGTAGACCTAGAACTTCCACCATCAACTAGTAAAATACAGTAGGCCTAGAACTTCCATCACCAACTAGTAAAATACAGTAGACCTAGAACTTCCACCATCAACTAGTAAAATACAGTAGGCCTAGAACTTCCATCATCAACTAGTAAAATACAGTAGACCTAGAACTTCCATCATCAACTAGTAAAATACAGTAGACCTAGAACTTCCCTAGTAAAATACAGTAGACCTAGAACTTCCATCATCAACTAGTAAAATACAGTAGACCTAGAACTTCCATCATCAACTAGTAAAATACAGTAGACCTAGAACTTCCATCATCAACTAGTAAAATACAGTAGACCTAGAACTTCCATCATCAACTAGTAAAATACAGTAGGCCTAGAACTTCCATCACCAACTAGTAAAATACAGTAGGACTAGAACTTCCATCACCAACTAGTAAAATACAGTAGACTAGAACTTCCACCATCAACTAGTAAAATACAGTAGGCCTAGAACTTCCGTCATCAACTAGTAAAATACAGTAGACCTAGAACTTCCCTAGTAAAATACAGTAGACCTCGAACTTCCACCATCAACTAGTAAAATACAGTAGGCCTAGAACTTCCATCATCAACTAGTAAAATACAGTAGACCTAGAACTTCCATCATCAACTAGTAAAATACAGTAGACCTAGAACTTCCATCATCAACTAGTAAAATACAGTAGGCCTAGAACTTCCATCATCAACTAGTAAAATACAGTAGGCCTAGAACTTCCATCATCAACTAGTAAAATACAGTAGACCTAGAACTTCCCTAGTAAAATACAGTAGACCTAGAACATCCATCATCAACTAGTAAAATACAGTAGACCTAGAACTTCCACCATCAACTAGTAAAATACAGTAGGCCTAGAACTTCCATCACCAACTAGTAAAATACAGTAGACCTAGAACTTCCACCATCAACTAGTAAAATACAGTAGGCCTAGAACTTCCATTATCAACTAGTAAAATACAGTAGACCTAGAACTTCCATCATCAACTAGTAAAATACAGTAGACCTAGAACTTCCATCATCAACTAGTAAAATACAGTAGACCTAGAACTTCCATCATCAACTAGTAAAATACAGTAGACCTAGAACTTCCATCATCAACTAGTAAAATACAGTAGAACTTCCATCATCAACTAGTAAAATACAGTAGAACTTCCATCATCAACTAGTAAAATACAGTAGACCTAGAACTTCCATCATCAACTAGTAAAATACAGTAGAACTTCCATCATCAACTAGTAAAATACAGTAGAACTTCCATCATCAACTAGTAAAATACAGTAGAACTTCCATCATCAACTAGTAAAATACAGTAGAACTTCCATCATTAACTAGTAAAATACAGTAGAACTTACATCATCAACTAGTAAAATACAGTAGAACTTCCATCATCAACTAGTAAAATACAGTAGGCCTAGAACTTCCATCAACTAGTAAAATACAGTAGGCCTAGAACTTCCATCATCAACTAGTAAAATACAGTAGACCTACAACTTCCATCATCAACTAGTAAAATACAGTAGACCTAAACTTCCATCATCAACTAGTAAAATACAGTAGACCTAGAACTTCCATCATCAACTAGTAAAATACAGTAGGCTTAGAACTTCCATCATCAACTAGTAAAATACAGTAGACCTAGAACTTCCCTAGTAAAATACAGTAGACCTAGAACTTCCATCATCAACTAGTAAAATACAGTAGACCTAGAACTTCCATCAACTAGTAAAATACAGTAGACCTAGAACTTCCATCATCAACTAGTAAAATACAGTAGACCTAGAACTTCCATCATCAACTAGTAAAATACAGTAGAACTTCCATCATCAACTAGTAAAATACAGTAGAACTTCCATCATCAACTAGTAAAATACAGTAGAACTTCCATCATCAACTAGTAAAATACAGTAGAACTTCCATCATCAACTAGTAAAATACAGTAGGCCTAGAACTTCCATCAAATAGTAAAATACAGTAGGCCTAGAACTTCCATCATCAACTAGTAAAATACAGTAGACCTAGAACTTCCATCATCAACTAGTAAAATACAGTAGACCTAAACTTCCATCATCAACTAGTAAAATACAGTAGACCTAGAACTTCCATCATCAACTAGTAAAATACAGTAGGCCTAGAACTTCCATCATCAACTAGTAAAATACAGTAGGCCTAGAACTTCCATCATCAACTAGTAAAATACAGTAGACCTAGAACTTCCGTAGTAAAATACAGTAGACCTAGAACTTCCATCATCAACTAGTAAAATACAGTAGGCCTAGAACTTCCCGAGTAAAATACAGTAGACCTAGAACTTCCATCATCAACTAGTAAAATACAGTAGACCTAGAACTTCCCTAGTAAAATACAGTAGGCCTAGAACTTCCATCATCAACTAGTAAAATACAGTAGAACTTCCATCATCAACTAGTAAAATACAGTAGAACTTCCATCATCAACTAGTAAAATACAGTAGAACTTCCATCATCAACTAGTAAAATACAGTAGAACTTCCATCATCAACTAGTAAAATACAGTAGAACTTCCATCATCAACTAGTAAAATACAGTAGAACTTCCATCATCAACTAGTAAAATACAGTAGAACTTCCATCATCAACTAGTAAAATACAGTAGAACTTCCATCATCAACTAGTAAAATACAGTAGGCCTAGAACTTCCATCAAATAGTAAAATACAGTAGGCCTAGAACTTCCATCATCAACTAGTAAAATACAGTAGAACTTCCATCATCAACTAGTAAAATACAGTAGAACTTCCATCATCAACTAGTAAAATACAGTAGACCTAGAACTTCCATCATCAACTAGTAAAATACAGTAGAACTTCCATCATCAACTAGTAAAATACAGTAGAACTTCCATCATCAACTAGTAAAATACAGTAGAACTTCCATCATCAACTAGTAAAATACAGTAGAACTTCCATCATCAACTAGTAAAATACAGTAGGCCTAGAACTTCCATCAAATAGTAAAATACAGTAGACCTAGAACTTCCATCATCAACTAGTAAAATACAGTAGACCTAAACTTCCATTATCAACTAGTAAAATACAGTAGACCTAGAACTTCCATCATCAACTAGTAAAATACAGTAGACCTAGAACTTCCATCATCAACTAGTAAAATACAGTAGACCTAAACTTCCATCATCAACTAGTAAAATACAGTAGACCTAGAACTTCCATCATCAACTAGTAAAATACAGTAGGCCTAGAACTTCCATCATCAACTAGTAAAATACAGTAGACCTAGAACTTCCCTAGTAAAATACAGTAGACCTAGAACATCCATCATCAACTAGTAAAATACAGTAGACCTAGAACTTCCACCATCAACTAGTAAAATACAGTAGGCCTAGAACTTCCATCACCAACTAGTAAAATACAGTAGACCTAGAACTTCCACCATCAACTAGTAAAATACAGTAGGCCTAGAACTTCCATTATCAACTAGTAAAATACAGTAGACCTAGAACTTCCCTAGTAAAATACAGTAGACCTAGAACTTCCATCATCAACTAGTAAAATACAGTAGACCTAGAACTTCCATCATCAACTAGTAAAATACAGTAGACCTAGAACTTCCATCATCAACTAGTAAAATACAGTAGACCTAGAACTTCCATCATCAACTAGTAAAATACAGTAGAACTTCCATCATCAACTAGTAAAATACAGTAGAACTTCCATCATCAACTAGTAAAATACAGTAGACCTAGAACTTCCATCATCAACTAGTAAAATACAGTAGAACTTCCATCATCAACTAGTAAAATACAGTAGAACTTCCATCATCAACTAGTAAAATACAGTAGAACTTCCATCATTAACTAGTAAAATACAGTAGAACTTCCATCATCAACTAGTAAAATACAGTAGAACTTCCATCATCAACTAGTAAAATACAGTAGGCCTAGAACTTCCATCAACTAGTAAAATACAGTAGGCCTAGAACTTCCATCATCAACTAGTAAAATACAGTAGACCTACAACTTCCATCATCAACTAGTAAAATACAGTAGACCTAAACTTCCATCATCAACTAGTAAAATACAGTAGACCTAGAACTTCCATCATCAACTAGTAAAATACAGTAGGCTTAGAACTTCCATCATCAACTAGTAAAATACAGTAGACCTAGAACTTCACTAGTAAAATACAGTAGACCTAGAACTTCCATCATCAACTAGTAAAATACAGTAGACCTAGAACTTCCATCAACTAGTAAAATACAGTAGACCTAGAACTTCCATCATCAACTAGTAAAATACAGTAGACCTAGAACTTCCATCATCAACTAGTAAAATACAGTAGAACTTCCATCATCAACTAGTAAAATACAGTAGAACTTCCATCATCAACTAGTAAAATACAGTAGAACTTCCATCATCAACTAGTAAAAAACAGTAGAACTTCCATCATCAACTAGTAAAATACAGTAGGCCTAGAACTTCCATCAAATAGTAAAATACAGTAGGCCTAGAACTTCCATCATCAACTAGTAAAATACAGTAGACCTAGAACTTCCATCATCAACTAGTAAAATACAGTAGACCTAAACTTCCATCATCAACTAGTAAAATACAGTAGACCTAGAACTTCCATCATCAACTAGTAAAATACAGTAGGCCTAGAACTTCCATCATCAACTAGTAAAATACAGTAGGCCTAGAACTTCCATCATCAACTAGTAAAATACAGTAGACCTAGAACTTCCGTAGTAAAATACAGTAGACCTAGAACTTCCATCATCAACTAGTAAAATACAGTAGGCCTAGAACTTCCCGAGTAAAATACAGTAGACCTAGAACTTCCATCATCAACTAGTAAAATACAGTAGGCCTAGAACTTCCCTAGTAAAATACAGTAGGCCTAGAACTTCCATCATCAACTAGTAAAATACAGTAGAACTTCCATCATCAACTAGTAAAATACAGTAGAACTTCCATCATCAACTAGTAAAATACAGTAGAACTTCCATCATCAACTAGTAAAATACAGTAGACCTAGAACTTCCATCATCAACTAGTAAAATACAGTAGAACTTCCATCATCAACTAGTAAAATACAGTAGAACTTCCATCATCAACTAGTAAAATACAGTAGAACTTCCATCATCAACTAGTAAAAAACAGTAGAACTTCCATCATCAACTAGTAAAATACAGTAGGCCTAGAACTTCCATCAAATAGTAAAATACAGTAGGCCTAGAACTTCCATCATCAACTAGTAAAATACAGTAGACCTAGAACTTCCATCATCAACTAGTAAAATACAGTAGACCTAAACTTCCATCATCAACTAGTAAAATACAGTAGACCTAGAACTTCCATCATCAACTAGTAAAATACAGTAGGCCTAGAACTTCCATCATCAACTAGTAAAATACAGTAGGCCTAGAACTTCCATCATCAACTAGTAAAATACAGTAGACCTAGAACTTCCGTAGTAAAATACAGTAGACCTAGAACTTCCATCATCAACTAGTAAAATACAGTAGGCCTAGAACTTCCCGAGTAAAATACAGTAGACCTAGAACTTCCATCATCAACTAGTAAAATACAGTAGGCCTAGAACTTCCCTAGTAAAATACAGTAGGCCTAGAACTTCCATCATCAACTAGTAAAATACAGTAGAACTTCCATCATCAACTAGTAAAATACAGTAGAACTTCCATCATCAACTAGTAAAATACAGTAGAACTTCCATCATCAACTAGTAAAATACAGTAGACCTAGAACTTCCATCATCAACTAGTAAAATACAGTAGAACTTCCATCATCAACTAGTAAAATACAGTAGAACTTCCATCATCAACTAGTAAAATACAGTAGAACTTCCATCATCAACTAGTAAAATACAGTAGAACTTCCATCATCAACTAGTAAAATACAGTAGGCCTAGAACTTCCATCAAATAGTAAAATACAGTAGGCCTAGAACTTCCATCATCAACTAGTAAAATACAGTAGAACTTCCATCATCAACTAGTAAAATACAGTAGAACTTCCATCATCAACTAGTAAAATACAGTAGAACTTCCATCATCAACTAGTAAAATACAGTAGACCTAGAACTTCCATCATCAACTAGTAAAATACAGTAGAACTTCCATCATCAACTAGTAAAATACAGTAGAACTTCCATCATCAACTAGTAAAATACAGTAGAACTTCCATCATCAACTAGTAAAATACAGTAGAACTTCCATCATCAACTAGTAAAATACAGTAGGCCTAGAACTTCCATCAAATAGTAAAATACAGTAGACCTAGAACTTCCATCATCAACTAGTAAAATACAGTAGACCTAAACTTCCATCATCAACTAGTAAAATACAGTAGACCTAGAACTTCCATCATCAACTAGTAAAATACAGTAGACCTAGAACTTCCATCATCAACTAGTAAAATACAGTAGACCTAAACTTCCATCATCAACTAGTAAAATACAGTAGACCTAGAACTTCCATCATCAACTAGTAAAATACAGTAGGCCTAGAACTTCCATCATCAACTAGTAAAATACAGTAGGCCTAGAACTTCCATCATCAACTAGTAAAATACAGTAGACCTAGAACTTCCGTAGTAAAATACAGTAGACCTAGAACTTCCATCATCAACTAGTAAAATACAGTAGACCTAGAACTTCCACCATCAACTAGTAACATACAGTAGGCCTAGAACTTCCATCACCAACTAGTAAAATACAGTAGGCCTAGAACTTCCATCATCAACTAGTAAAATACAGTAGACCTAGAACTTCCCTAGTAAAATACAGTAGACCTAGAACTTCCATCATCAACTAGTAAAATACAGTAGACCTAGAACTTCCACCATCAACTAGTAAAATACAGTAGGCCTAGAACTTCCATCACCAACTAGTAAAATACAGTAGACCTAGAACTTCCACCATCAACTAGTAAAATACAGTAGGCCTAGAACTTCCCTAGTAAAATACAGTAGACCTAGAACTTCCATCATCAACTAGTAAAATACAGTAGACCTAGAACTTCCACCATCAACTAGTAAAATACAGTAGGCCTAGAACTTCCGTCATCAACTAGTAAAATACAGTAGACCTAGAACTTCCCTAGTAAAATACAGTAGACCTAGAACTTCCATCATCAACTAGTAAAATACAGTAGACTAGAACTTCCACCATCAACTAGTAAAATACAGTAGGCCTAGAACGTCCATCATCAACTAGTAAAATACAGTAGACCTAGAACTTCCCTAGTAAAATACAGTAGACCTCGAACTTCCACCATCAACTAGTAAAATACAGTAGGCCTAGAACTTCCATCATCAACTAGTAAAATACAGTAGACCTAGAACTTCCATCATCAACTAGTAAAATACAGTAGACCTAGAACTTCCATCATCAACTAGTAAAATACAGTAGAACTTCTATCATCAAATAGTAAAATACAGTAGAACTTCCATCATCAACTAGTAAAATACAGTAGGCCTAGAACTTCCATCAACTAGTAAAATACAGTAGAACTTCTATCATCAAATAGTAAAATACAGTAGAACTTCCATCATCAACTAGTAAAATACAGTAGGCCTAGAACTTCCATCAACTAGTAAAATACAGTAGGCCTAGAACTTCCATCATCAACTAGTAAAATACAGTAGACCTAGAACTTCCATCATCAACAAGTAAAATACAGTAGAACTTCCATCATCATCTAGTAAAATACAGTAGGCCTAGAACTTCCATCAAATAGTAAAATACAGTAGGCCTAGAACTTCCATCATCAACTAGTAAAATACAGTAGACCTAGAACTTCCATCATCAACTAGTAAAATACAGTAGACCTAAACTTCCATCATCAACTAGTAAAATACAGTAGACCTAGAACTTCCATCATCAACTAGTAAAATACAGTAGGCCTAGAACTTCCATCATCAACTAGTAAAATACAGTAGGCCTAGAACTTCCATCATCAACTAGTAAAATACAGTAGACCTAGAACTTCCGTAGTAAAATACAGTAGACCTAGAACTTCCATCATCAACTAGTAAAATACAGTAGACCTAGAACTTCCATCAACTAGTAAAATACAGTAGACCTAGAACTTCCACCATCAACTAGTAACATACAGTAGGCCTAGAACTTCCATCACCAACTAGTAAAATACAGTAGGCCTAGAACTTCCATCATCAACTAGTAAAATACAGTAGACCTAGAACTTCCCTAGTAAAATACAGTAGACCTAGAACTTCCATCATCAACTAGTAAAATACAGTAGACCTAGAACTTCCACCATCAACTAGTAAAATACAGTAGGCCTAGAACTTCCATCACCAACTAGTAAAATACAGTAGACCTAGAACTTCCACCATCGACTAGTAAAATACAGTAGGCCTAGAACTTCCATCATCAACTAGTAAAATACAGTAGACCTAGAACTTCCATCATCAACTAGTAAAATACAGTAGACCTAGAACTTCCCTAGTAAAATACAGTAGACCTAGAACTTCCATCATCAACTAGTAAAATACAGTAGACCTAGAACTTCCATCATCAACTAGTAAAATACAGTAGACCTAGAACTTCCATCATCAACTAGTAAAATACAGTAGACCTAGAACTTCCATCATCAACTAGTAAAATACAGTAGGCCTAGAACTTCCATCACCAACTAGTAAAATACAGTAGGCCTAGAACTTCCATCACCAACTAGTAAAATACAGTAGACTAGAACTTCCACCATCAACTAGTAAAATACAGTAGGCCTAGAACTTCCGTCATCAACTAGTAAAATACAGTAGACCTAGAACTTCCCTAGTAAAATACAGTAGACCTAGAACTTCCATCATCAACTAGTAAAATACAGTAGACTAGAACTTCCACCATCAACTAGTAAAATACAGTAGGCCTAGAACGTCCATCATCAACTAGTAAAATACAGTAGACCTAGAACTTCCCTAGTAAAATACAGTAGACCTCGAACTTCCACCATCAACTAGTAAAATACAGTAGGCCTAGAACTTCCATCATCAACTAGTAAAATACAGTAGACCTAGAACTTCCATCATCAACTAGTAAAATACAGTAGACCTAGAACTTCCATCATCAACTAGTAAAATACAGTAGGCCTAGAACTTCCATCATCAACTAGTAAAATACAGTAGGCCTAGAACTTCCATCATCAACTAGTAAAATACAGTAGACCTAGAACTTCCCTAGTAAAATACAGTAGACCTAGAACATCCATCATCAACTAGTAAAATACTGTAGACCTAGAACTTCCACCATCAACTAGTAAAATACAGTAGGCCTAGAACTTCCATCACCAACTAGTAAAATACAGTAGACCTAGAACTTCCACCATCAACTAGTAAAATACAGTAGGCCTAGAACTTCCATTATCAACTAGTAAAATACAGTAGACCTAGAACTTCCCTAGTAAAATACAGTAGACCTAGAACTTCCATCATCAACTAGTAAAATACAGTAGACCTAGAACTTCCATCATCAACTAGTAAAATACAGTAGACCTAGAACTTCCATCATCAACTAGTAAAATACAGTAGAACTTCCATCATCAACTAGTAAAATACAGTAGAACTTCCATCATCAACTAGTAAAATACAGTAGAACTTCCATCATCAACTAGTAAAATACAGTAGAACTTCCATCATCAACTAGTAAAATACAGTAGAACTTCCATCATCAACTAGTAAAATACAGTAGAACTTCCATCATTAACTAGTAAAATACAGTAGAACTTCCATCATCAACTAGTAAAATACAGTAGAACTTCCATCATCAACTAGTAAAATACAGTAGACCTAAACTTCCATCATCAACTAGTAAAATACAGTAGACCTAGAACTTCCATCATCAACTAGTAAAATACAGTAGGCTTAGAACTTCCATCATCAACTAGTAAAATACAGTAGACCTAGAACTTCCCTAGTAAAATACAGTAGACCTAGAACTTCCATCATCAACTAGTAAAATACAGTAGACCTAGAACTTCCATCAACTAGTAAAATACAGTAGACCTAGAACTTCCATCATCAACTAGTAAAATACAGTAGACCTAGAACTTCCATCATCAACTAGTAAAATACAGTAGAACTTCCATCATCAACTAGTAAAATACAGTAGAACTTCCATCATCAACTAGTAAAATACAGTAGAACTTCCATCATCAACTAGTAAAATACAGTAGAACTTCCATCATCAACTAGTAAAATACAGTAGGCCTAGAACTTCCATCAAATAGTAAAATACAGTAGGCCTAGAACTTCCATCATCAACTAGTAAAATACAGTAGACCTAGAACTTCCATCATCAACTAGTAAAATACAGTAGACCTAAACTTCCATCATCAACTAGTAAAATACAGTAGACCTAGAACTTCCATCATCAACTAGTAAAATACAGTAGGCCTAGAACTTCCATCATCAACTAGTAAAATACAGTAGGCCTAGAACTTCCATCATCAACTAGTAAAATACAGTAGACCTAGAACTTCCGTAGTAAAATACAGTAGACCTAGAACTTCCATCATCAACTAGTAAAATACAGTAGACCTAGAACTTCCATCAACTAGTAAAATACAGTAGACCTAGAACTTCCACCATCAACTAGTAACATACAGTAGGCCTAGAACTTCCATCACCAACTAGTAAAATACAGTAGGCCTAGAACTTCCATCATCAACTAGTAAAATACAGTAGACCTAGAACTTCCCTAGTAAAATACAGTAGACCTAGAACTTCCATCATCAACTAGTAAAATACAGTAGACCTAGAACTTCCACCATCAACTAGTAAAATACAGTAGGCCTAGAACTTCCATCACCAACTAGTAAAATACAGTAGACCTAGAACTTCCACCATCAACTAGTAAAATACAGTAGGCCTAGAACTTCCATCATCAACTAGTAAAATACAGTAGACCTAGAACTTCCATCATCAACTAGTAAAATACAGTAGACCTAGAACTTCCCTAGTAAAATACAGTAGACCTAGAACTTCCATCATCAACTAGTAAAATACAGTAGACCTAGAACTTCCATCATCAACTAGTAAAATACAGTAGACCTAGAACTTCCATCATCAACTAGTAAAATACAGTAGGCCTAGAACTTCCATCACCAACTAGTAAAATACAGTAGGCCTAGAACTTCCATCACCAACTAGTAAAATACAGTAGACTAGAACTTCCACCATCAACTAGTAAAATACAGTAGGCCTAGAACTTCCGTCATCAACTAGTAAAATACAGTAGACCTAGAACTTCCCTAGTAAAATACAGTAGACCTAGAACTTCCATCATCAACTAGTAAAATACAGTAGACTAGAACTTCCACCATCAACTAGTAAAATACAGTAGGCCTAGAACGTCCATCATCAACTAGTAAAATACAGTAGACCTAGAACTTCCCTAGTAAAATACAGTAGACCTCGAACTTCCACCATCAACTAGTAAAATACAGTAGGCCTAGAACTTCCATCATCAACTTGTAAAATACAGTAGACCTAGAACTTCCATCATCAACTAGTAAAATACAGTAGACCTAGAACTTCCATCATCAACTAGTAAAATACAGTAGGCCTAGAACTTCCATCATCAACTAGTAAAATACAGTAGGCCTAGAACTTCCATCATCAACTAGTAAAATACAGTAGACCTAGAACTTCCCTAGTAAAATACAGTAGACCTAGAACTTCCATCATCAACTAGTAAAATACAGTAGACCTAGAACTTCCACCATCAACTAGTAAAATACAGTAGGCCTAGAACTTCCATCACCAACTAGTAAAATACAGTAGACCTAGAACTTCCACCATCAACTAGTAAAATACAGTAGGCCTAGAACTTCCATTATCAACTAGTAAAATACAGTAGACCTAGAACTTCCCTAGTAAAATACAGTAGACCTAGAACTTCCATCATCAACTAGTAAAATACAGTAGACCTAGAACTTCCATCATCAACTAGTAAAATACAGTAGACCTAGAACTTCCATCATCAACTAGTAAAATACAGTAGACCTAGAACTTCCATCATCAACTAGTAAAATACAGTAGAACTTCCATCATCAACTAGTAAAATACAGTAGAACTTCCATCATCAACTAGTAAAATACAGTAGACCTAGAACTTCCATCATCAACTAGTAAAATACAGTAGAACTTCCATCATCAACTAGTAAAATACAGTAGAACTTCCATCATCAACTAGTAAAATACAGTAGAACTTCCATCATTAACTAGTAAAATACAGTAGAACTTCCATCATCAACTAGTAAAATACAGTAGAACTTCCATCATCAACTAGTAAAATACAGTAGGCCTAGAACTTCCATCACCAACTAGTAAAATACAGTAGGCCTAGAACTTCCATCACCAACTAGTAAAATACAGTAGACTAGAACTTCCACCATCAACTAGTAAAATACAGTAGGCCTAGAACTTCCGTCATCAACTAGTAAAATACAGTAGACCTAGAACTTCCCTAGTAAAATACAGTAGACCTAGAACTTCCATCATCAACTAGTAAAATACAGTAGACTAGAACTTCCACCATCAACTAGTAAAATACAGTAGGCCTAGAACGTCCATCATCAACTAGTAAAATACAGTAGACCTAGAACTTCCCTAGTAAAATACAGTAGACCTAGAACTTCCACCATCAACTAGTAAAATACAGTAGGCCTAGAACTTCCATCATCAACTAGTAAAATACAGTAGACCTAGAACTTCCATCATCAACTAGTAAAATACAGTAGACCTAGAACTTCCCTAGTAAAATACAGTAGACCTAGAACTTCCATCATCAACTAGTAAAATACAGTAGACCTAAACTTCCATCATCAACTAGTAAAATACAGTAGACCTAGAACTTCCATCATCAACTAGTAAAATACAGTAGGCCTAGAACTTCCATCATCAACTAGTAAAATACAGTAGGCCTAGAACTTCCATCATCAACTAGTAAAATACAGTAGACCTAGAACTTCCGTAGTAAAATACAGTAGACCTAGAACTTCCATCATCAACTAGTAAAATACAGTAGACCTAGAACTTCCATCAACTAGTAAAATACAGTAGACCTAGAACTTCCACCATCAACTAGTAACATACAGTAGGCCTAGAACTTCCATCACCAACTAGTAAAATACAGTAGGCCTAGAACTTCCATCATCAACTAGTAAAATACAGTAGACCTCGAACTTCCCTAGTAAAATACAGTAGGCCTAGAACTTCCATCATCAACTAGTAAAATACAGTAGACCTAGAACTTCCATCATCAACTAGTAAAATACAGTAGACCTAGAACTTCCATCATCAACTAGTAAAATACAGTAGGCCTAGAACTTCCATCATCAACTAGTAAAATACAGTAGGCCTAGAACTTCCATCATCAACTAGTAAAATACAGTAGACCTAGAACTTCCCTAGTAAAATACAGTAGACCTAGAACATCCATCATCAACTAGTAAAATACTGTAGACCTAGAACTTCCACCATCAACTAGTAAAATACAGTAGGCCTAGAACTTCCATCACCAACTAGTAAAATACAGTAGACCTAGAACTTCCACCATCAACTAGTAAAATACAGTAGGCCTAGAACTTCCATTATCAACTAGTAAAATACAGTAGACCTAGAACTTCCCTAGTAAAATACAGTAGACCTAGAACTTCCATCATCAACTAGTAAAATACAGTAGACCTAGAACTTCCATCATCAACTAGTAAAATACAGTAGACCTAGAACTTCCATCATCAACTAGTAAAATACAGTAGAACTTCCATCATCAACTAGTAAAATACAGTAGAACTTCCATCATCAACTAGTAAAATACAGTAGAACTTCCATCATCAACTAGTAAAATACAGTAGAACTTCCATCATCAACTAGTAAAATACAGTAGAACTTCCATCATCAACTAGTAAAATACAGTAGAACTTCCATCATTAACTAGTAAAATACAGTAGAACTTCCATCATCAACTAGTAAAATACAGTAGAACTTCCATCATCAACTAGTAAAATACAGTAGACCTAAACTTCCATCATCAACTAGTAAAATACAGTAGACCTAGAACTTCCATCATCAACTAGTAAAATACAGTAGGCTTAGAACTTCCATCATCAACTAGTAAAATACAGTAGACCTAGAACTTCCCTAGTAAAATACAGTAGACCTAGAACTTCCATCATCAACTAGTAAAATACAGTAGACCTAGAACTTCCATCAACTAGTAAAATACAGTAGACCTAGAACTTCCATCATCAACTAGTAAAATACAGTAGACCTAGAACTTCCATCATCAACTAGTAAAATACAGTAGAACTTCCATCATCAACTAGTAAAATACAGTAGAACTTCCATCATCAACTAGTAAAATACAGTAGAACTTCCATCATCAACTAGTAAAATACAGTAGAACTTCCATCATCAACTAGTAAAATACAGTAGGCCTAGAACTTCCATCAAATAGTAAAATACAGTAGGCCTAGAACTTCCATCATCAACTAGTAAAATACAGTAGACCTAGAACTTCCATCATCAACTAGTAAAATACAGTAGACCTAGAACTTCCATCATCAACTAGTAAAATACAGTAGGCCTAGAACTTCCATCATCAACTAGTAAAATACAGTAGGCCTAGAACTTCCATCATCAACTAGTAAAATACAGTAGACCTAGAACTTCCGTAGTAAAATACAGTAGACCTAGAACTTCCATCATCAACTAGTAAAATACAGTAGACCTAGAACTTCCATCAACTAGTAAAATACAGTAGACCTAGAACTTCCACCATCAACTAGTAACATACAGTAGGCCTAGAACTTCCATCACCAACTAGTAAAATACAGTAGGCCTAGAACTTCCATCATCAACTAGTAAAATACAGTAGACCTAGAACTTCCCTAGTAAAATACAGTAGACCTAGAACTTCCATCATCAACTAGTAAAATACAGTAGACCTAGAACTTCCACCATCAACTAGTAAAATACAGTAGGCCTAGAACTTCCATCACCAACTAGTAAAATACAGTAGACCTAGAACTTCCACCATCAACTAGTAAAATACAGTAGGCCTAGAACTTCCATCATCAACTAGTAAAATACAGTAGACCTAGAACTTCCATCATCAACTAGTAAAATACAGTAGACCTAGAACTTCCCTAGTAAAATACAGTAGACCTAGAACTTCCATCATCAACTAGTAAAATACAGTAGACCTAGAACTTCCATCATCAACTAGTAAAATACAGTAGACCTAGAACTTCCATCATCAACTAGTAAAATACAGTAGGCCTAGAACTTCCATCACCAACTAGTAAAATACAGTAGGCCTAGAACTTCCATCACCAACTAGTAAAATACAGTAGACTAGAACTTCCACCATCAACTAGTAAAATACAGTAGGCCTAGAACTTCCGTCATCAACTAGTAAAATACAGTAGACCTAGAACTTCCCTAGTAAAATACAGTAGACCTAGAACTTCCATCATCAACTAGTAAAATACAGTAGACTAGAACTTCCACCATCAACTAGTAAAATACAGTAGGCCTAGAACGTCCATCATCAACTAGTAAAATACAGTAGACCTAGAACTTCCCTAGTAAAATACAGTAGACCTCGAACTTCCACCATCAACTAGTAAAATACAGTAGGCCTAGAACTTCCATCATCAACTTGTAAAATACAGTAGACCTAGAACTTCCATCATCAACTAGTAAAATACAGTAGACCTAGAACTTCCATCATCAACTAGTAAAATACAGTAGGCCTAGAACTTCCATCATCAACTAGTAAAATACAGTAGGCCTAGAACTTCCATCATCAACTAGTAAAATACAGTAGACCTAGAACTTCCCTAGTAAAATACAGTAGACCTAGAACTTCCATCATCAACTAGTAAAATACAGTAGACCTAGAACTTCCACCATCAACTAGTAAAATACAGTAGGCCTAGAACTTCCATCACCAACTAGTAAAATACAGTAGACCTAGAACTTCCACCATCAACTAGTAAAATACAGTAGGCCTAGAACTTCCATTATCAACTAGTAAAATACAGTAGACCTAGAACTTCCCTAGTAAAATACAGTAGACCTAGAACTTCCATCATCAACTAGTAAAATACAGTAGACCTAGAACTTCCATCATCAACTAGTAAAATACAGTAGACCTAGAACTTCCATCATCAACTAGTAAAATACAGTAGACCTAGAACTTCCATCATCAACTAGTAAAATACAGTAGAACTTCCATCATCAACTAGTAAAATACAGTAGAACTTCCATCATCAACTAGTAAAATACAGTAGACCTAGAACTTCCATCATCAACTAGTAAAATACAGTAGAACTTCCATCATCAACTAGTAAAATACAGTAGAACTTCCATCATCAACTAGTAAAATACAGTAGAACTTCCATCATTAACTAGTAAAATACAGTAGAACTTCCATCATCAACTAGTAAAATACAGTAGAACTTCCATCATCAACTAGTAAAATACAGTAGGCCTAGAACTTCCATCACCAACTAGTAAAATACAGTAGGCCTAGAACTTCCATCACCAACTAGTAAAATACAGTAGACTAGAACTTCCACCATCAACTAGTAAAATACAGTAGGCCTAGAACTTCCGTCATCAACTAGTAAAATACAGTAGACCTAGAACTTCCCTAGTAAAATACAGTAGACCTAGAACTTCCATCATCAACTAGTAAAATACAGTAGACTAGAACTTCCACCATCAACTAGTAAAATACAGTAGGCCTAGAACGTCCATCATCAACTAGTAAAATACAGTAGACCTAGAACTTCCCTAGTAAAATACAGTAGACCTAGAACTTCCACCATCAACTAGTAAAATACAGTAGGCCTAGAACTTCCATCATCAACTAGTAAAATACAGTAGACCTAGAACTTCCATCATCAACTAGTAAAATACAGTAGACCTAGAACTTCCCTAGTAAAATACAGTAGACCTAGAACTTCCATCATCAACTAGTAAAATACAGTAGACCTAAACTTCCATCATCAACTAGTAAAATACAGTAGACCTAGAACTTCCATCATCAACTAGTAAAATACAGTAGGCCTAGAACTTCCATCATCAACTAGTAAAATACAGTAGGCCTAGAACTTCCATCATCAACTAGTAAAATACAGTAGACCTAGAACTTCCGTAGTAAAATACAGTAGACCTAGAACTTCCATCATCAACTAGTAAAATACAGTAGACCTAGAACTTCCATCAACTAGTAAAATACAGTAGACCTAGAACTTCCACCATCAACTAGTAACATACAGTAGGCCTAGAACTTCCATCACCAACTAGTAAAATACAGTAGGCCTAGAACTTCCATCATCAACTAGTAAAATACAGTAGACCTAGAACTTCCCTAGTAAAATACAGTAGACCTAGAACTTCCATCATCAACTAGTAAAATACAGTAGACCTAGAACTTCCACCATCAACTAGTAAAATACAGTAGGCCTAGAACTTCCATCACCAACTAGTAAAATACAGTAGACCTAGAACTTCCACCATCAACTAGTAAAATACAGTAGGCCTAGAACTTCCATCATCAACTAGTAAAATACAGTAGACCTAGAACTTCCATCATCAACTAGTAAAATACAGTAGACCTAGAACTTCCCTAGTAAAATACAGTAGACCTAGAACTTCCATCATCAACTAGTAAAATACAGTAGACCTAGAACTTCCATCATCAACTAGTAAAATACAGTAGACCTAGAACTTCCATCATCAACTAGTAAAATACAGTAGGCCTAGAACTTCCATCACCAACTAGTAAAATACAGTAGGCCTAGAACTTCCATCACCAACTAGTAAAATACAGTAGACTAGAACTTCCACCATCAACTAGTAAAATACAGTAGGCCTAGAACTTCCGTCATCAACTAGTAAAATACAGTAGACCTAGAACTTCCCTAGTAAAATACAGTAGACCTAGAACTTCCATCATCAACTAGTAAAATACAGTAGACTAGAACTTCCACCATCAACTAGTAAAATACAGTAGGCCTAGAACGTCCATCATCAACTAGTAAAATACAGTAGACCTAGAACTTCCCTAGTAAAATACAGTAGACCTCGAACTTCCACCATCAACTAGTAAAATACAGTAGGCCTAGAACTTCCATCATCAACTTGTAAAATACAGTAGACCTAGAACTTCCATCATCAACTAGTAAAATACAGTAGACCTAGAACTTCCATCATCAACTAGTAAAATACAGTAGGCCTAGAACTTCCATCATCAACTAGTAAAATACAGTAGGCCTAGAACTTCCATCATCAACTAGTAAAATACAGTAGACCTAGAACTTCCCTAGTAAAATACAGTAGACCTAGAACTTCCATCATCAACTAGTAAAATACAGTAGACCTAGAACTTCCACCATCAACTAGTAAAATACAGTAGGCCTAGAACTTCCATCACCAACTAGTAAAATACAGTAGACCTAGAACTTCCACCATCAACTAGTAAAATACAGTAGGCCTAGAACTTCCATTATCAACTAGTAAAATACAGTAGACCTAGAACTTCCCTAGTAAAATACAGTAGACCTAGAACTTCCATCATCAACTAGTAAAATACAGTAGACCTAGAACTTCCATCATCAACTAGTAAAATACAGTAGACCTAGAACTTCCATCATCAACTAGTAAAATACAGTAGACCTAGAACTTCCATCATCAACTAGTAAAATACAGTAGAACTTCCATCATCAACTAGTAAAATACAGTAGAACTTCCATCATCAACTAGTAAAATACAGTAGACCTAGAACTTCCATCATCAACTAGTAAAATACAGTAGAACTTCCATCATCAACTAGTAAAATACAGTAGAACTTCCATCATCAACTAGTAAAATACAGTAGAACTTCCATCATTAACTAGTAAAATACAGTAGAACTTCCATCATCAACTAGTAAAATACAGTAGAACTTCCATCATCAACTAGTAAAATACAGTAGGCCTAGAACTTCCATCACCAACTAGTAAAATACAGTAGGCCTAGAACTTCCATCACCAACTAGTAAAATACAGTAGACTAGAACTTCCACCATCAACTAGTAAAATACAGTAGGCCTAGAACTTCCGTCATCAACTAGTAAAATACAGTAGACCTAGAACTTCCCTAGTAAAATACAGTAGACCTAGAACTTCCATCATCAACTAGTAAAATACAGTAGACTAGAACTTCCACCATCAACTAGTAAAATACAGTAGGCCTAGAACGTCCATCATCAACTAGTAAAATACAGTAGACCTAGAACTTCCCTAGTAAAATACAGTAGACCTCGAACTTCCACCATCAACTAGTAAAATACAGTAGGCCTAGAACTTCCATCATCAACTTGTAAAATACAGTAGACCTAGAACTTCCATCATCAACTAGTAAAATACAGTAGACCTAGAACTTCCATCATCAACTAGTAAAATACAGTAGGCCTAGAACTTCCATCATCAACTAGTAAAATACAGTAGGCCTAGAACTTCCATCATCAACTAGTAAAATACAGTAGACCTAGAACTTCCCTAGTAAAATACAGTAGACCTAGAACTTCCATCATCAACTAGTAAAATACAGTAGACCTAGAACTTCCACCATCAACTAGTAAAATACAGTAGGCCTAGAACTTCCATCACCAACTAGTAAAATACAGTAGACCTAGAACTTCCACTCATCAACTAGTAAAATACAGTAGGCCTTAGAACTTCCATTCATCCAACTAGTAAAATACAGTAGACCTAGAACTTCCCTAGTAAAATACAGTAGACCTAGAACTTCCACTCATCAACTAGTAAAATACAGTAGGCCTAGAACTTCCATCATCAACTAGTAAAATACAGTAGAACTTCCATCATCAACTAGTAAAATACAGTAGAACTTCCATCATTAACTAGTAAAATACAGTAGAACTTCCATCATCAACTAGTAAAATACAGTAGAACTTCCATCATCAACTAGTAAAATACAGTAGGCCTAGAACTTCCATCAACTAGTAAAATACAGTAGGCCTAGAACTTCCATCATCAACTAGTAAAATACAGTAGACCTACAACTTCCATCATCAACTAGTAAAATACAGTAGACCTAAACTTCCATCATCAACTAGTAAAATACAGTAGACCTAGAACTTCCATCATCAACTAGTAAAATACAGTAGGCTTAGAACTTCCATCACCAACTAGTAAAATACAGTAGACCTAGAAATTCCCTAGTAAAATACAGTAGACCTAGAACTTCCATCATCAACTAGTAATATACAGTAGACCTAGAACTTCCACCATCAACTAGTAAAATACAGTAGGCCTAGAACTTCCATCACCAACTAGTAAAATACAGTAGACCTAGAACTTCCACCATCAACTAGTAAAATACAGTAGGCCTAGAACTTCCATCATCAACTAGTAAAATACAGTAGACCTAGAACTTCCCTAGTAAAATACAGTAGACCTAGAACTTCCATCATCAACTAGTAAAATACAGTAGACCTAGAACTTCCATCATCAACTAGTAAAATACAGTAGACATTGAACTTCCATCATCAACTAGTAAAATACAGTAGGCCTAGAACTTCCATCATCAACTAGTAAAATACAGTAGGCCTAGAACTTCCATCACCAACTAGTAAAATACAGTAGACTAGAACTTCCACCATCAACTAGTAAAATACAGTAGGCCTAGAACTTCCGTCATCAACTAGTAAAATACAGTAGACCCTAGAACTTCCCTAGTAAAATACAGAAGACCTAGAACTTCCATCATCAACTAGTAAAATACAGTAGAATAGAACTTCAACCATCAACTAGTAAAATACAGTAGGCCTAGAACGTCCATCATCAACTAGTAAAATACAGTAGGCCTAGAACTTCCATCATCAACTAGTAAAATACAGTAGACTAGAACTTCCACCATCAACTAGTAAAATACAGTAGGCCTAGAAATTCCATCATCAACTAGTAAAATACAGTAGACCTAGAACTTCCATCATCAATTAGTAAAATACAGTAGGCCTAGAACTTCCATCATCAACTAGTAAAATAGAGCAGGCCTAGAACTTCCATCATCAACTAGTAAAATACAGCAGACCTAGAATTTCCATCATCAACTAGTAAAATACAGTAGGCCTAGAACCTCCATCATCAACTAGTAAAATACAGTAGGCCTAAAACTTCCATCATCAACTAGTAAAATACAGTAGGCCTAGAACTTCCCGAGTAAAATACAGTAGACCTAGAACTTCCATCATCAACTAGTAAAATACAGTAGGCCTAGAACTTCCCTAGTAAAATACAGTAGGCCTAGAACTTCCATCATCAACTAGTAAAATACAGTAGAACTTCCATCATCAACTAGTAAAATACAGTAGAACTTCCATCATCAACTAGTAAAATACAGTAGAACTTCCATCATCAACTAGTAAAATACAGTAGACCTAGAACTTCCATCATCAACTAGTAAAATACAGTAGAACTTCCATCATCAACTAGTAAAATACAGTAGAACTTCCATCATCAACTAGTAAAATACAGTAGAACTTCCATCATCAACTAGTAAAATACAGTAGGCCTAGAACTTCCATCAACTAGTAAAATACAGTAGACCTAGAACTTCCATCATCAACTAGTAAAATACAGTAGACCTAAACTTCCATCATCAACTAGTAAAATACAGTAGGCCTAGAACTTCCATCATCAACTAGTAAAATACAGTAGGCCTAGAACTTCCATAATCAACTAGTAAAATACAGTAGGCCTAGAACTTCCATCATCAACTAGTAAAATACAGTAGACCTAGAACTTCCCTAGTAAAATACAGTAGACCTAGAACTTCCATCATCAACTAGTAAAATACAGTAGAACTTCCATCATCAACTAGTAAAATACAGTAGAACTTCCATCATCAACTAGTAAAATACAGTAGACCTAGAACTTCCATCAACTAGTAAAATACAGTAGACCTAGAACTTCCACCATCAACTAGTAACATACAGTAGGCCTAGAACTTCCATCACCAACTAGTAAAATACAGTAGGCCTAGAACTTCCATCATCAACTAGTAAATTACAGTAGACCTAGAACTTCCCTAGTAAAATACAGTAGACCTAGAACTTCCACCATCAACTAGTAAAATACAGTAGGCCTAGAACTTCCATCACCAACTAGTAAAATACAGTAGACCTAGAACTTCCACCATCAACTAGTAAAATACAGTAGGCCTAGAACGTCCATCATCAACGAGTAAAATACAGTAGGCCTAGAACTTCCATCATCAACTAGTAAAATACAGTAGACCTAGAACTTCCATCATCAATTAGTAAAATACAGTAGGCCTAGAACTTCCATCATCAACTAGTAAAATAGAGCAGGCCTAGAACTTCCATCATCAACTAGTAAAATACAGCAGACCTAGAACTTCCATCATCAACTAGTAAAATACAGTAGGCCTAGAACCTCCATCATCAACTAGTAAAATACAGTAGGCCTAAAACTTCCATCATCAACTAGTAAAATACAGTAGGCCTAGAACTTCGAGTAAAATACAGTAGACCTAGAACTTCCATCATCAACTAGTAAAATACAGTAGGCCTAGAACTTCCCTAGTAAAATACAGTAGGCCTAGAACTTCCATCATCAACTAGTAAAATACAGTAGAACTTCCATCATCAACTAGTAAAATACAGTAGAACTTCCATCATCAACTAGTAAAATACAGTAGACCTAGAACTTCCATCATCAACTAGTAAAATACAGTAGAACTTCCATCATCAACTAGTAAAATACAGTAGAACTTCCATCATCAACTAGTAAAATACAGTAGAACTTCCATCATCAACTAGTAAAATACAGTAGGCCTAGAACTTCCATCAACTAGTAAAATACAGTAGGCCTAGAACTTCCATCATCAACTAGTAAAATACAGTAGACCTAGAACTTCCATCATCAACTAGTAAAATACACTAGACCTAAACTTCCATCATCAACTAGTAAAATACAGTAGACCTAGAACTTCCATCATCAACTAGTAAAATACAGTAGGCCTAGAACTTCCATCATCAACTAGTAAAATACAGTAGACCTAGAACTTCCCTAGTAAAATACAGTAGACCTAGAACTTCCATCATCAACTAGTAAAATACAGTAGACCTAGAACTTCCACCATCAACTAGTAAAATACAGTAGACCTAGAACTTCCACCATCAACTAGTAACATACAGTAGGCCTAGAACTTCCATCACCAACTAGTAAAATACAGTAGGCCTAGAACTTCCATCATCAACTAGTAAAATACAGTAGACCTAGAACTTCCCTAGTAAAATACAGTAGACCTAGAACTTCCCTAGTAAAATACAGTAGACCTAGAACTTCCACCATCAACTAGTAAAATACAGTAGGCCTAGAACTTCCATCACCAACTAGTAAAATACAGTAGACCTAGAACTTCCACCATCAACTAGTAAAATACAGTAGGCCTAGAACTTCCATCATCAACTAGTAAAATACAGTAGACCTAGAACTTCCATCATCAACTAGTAAAATACAGTAGACCTAGAACTTCCCTAGTAAAATACAGTAGACCTAGAACTTCCATCATCAACTAGTAAAATACAGTAGACCTAGAACTTCCATCATCAACTAGTAAAATACAGTAGACCTAGAACTTCCATCATCAACTAGTAAAATACAGTAGACCTAGAACTTCCATCATCAACTAGTAAAATACAGTAGGCCTAGAACTTCCATCACCAACTAGTAAAATACAGTAGGCCTAGAACTTCCATCACCAACTAGTAAAATACAGTAGACTAGAACTTCCACCATCAACTAGTAAAATACAGTAGGCCTAGAACTTCCGTCATCAACTAGTAAAATACAGTAGACCTAGAACTTCCCTAGTAAAATACAGTAGACCTAGAACTTCCATCATCAACTAGTAAAATACAGTAGACTAGAACTTCCACCATCAACTAGTAAAATACAGTAGGCCTAGAACGTCCATCATCAACTAGTAAAATACAGTAGACCTAGAACTTCCCTAGTAAAATACAGTAGACCTCGAACTTCCACCATCAACTAGTAAAATACAGTAGGCCTAGAACTTCCATCATCAACTAGTAAAATACAGTAGACCTAGAACTTCCATCATCAACTAGTAAAATGGAGTAGGCCTAGAACTTCCCTAGTAAAATACAGTAGGCCTAGAACTTCCATCATCAACTAGTAAAATACAGTAGGCCTAGAACTTCCATCATCAACTAGTAAAATACAGTAGGCCTAGAACTTCCCTAGTAAAATACAGTAGACCTAGAACTTCCATCATCAACTAGTAAAATACAGTAGACCTAGAACTTCCACCATCAACTAGTAAAGTACAGTAGACCTAGAACTTCCACCATCAACTAGTAAAATACAGTAGGCCTAGAACTTCCCTCATCAACTAGTAAAATACAGTAGACCTAGAACTTCCCTAGTAAAATACAGTAGACCTAGAACTTCCATCATCAACTAGTAAAATACAGTAGAACTTCCATCATCAACTAGTAAAATACAGTAGGCCTAGAACTTCCATCGTAAACTAGTGAAGTGTAACATTGTATCAACTCATCACTTGGACTGAACCAACACTGTTACTAGTGAAGTGCTACATTGTATCAACTCATCACTTGGACTGGACCAACACTGTTGCTAGTGAAATGCTACATTGTATCACCTCATCACTTGGACTGGACCAACACTGTTGCTAGTGAAGTGTAACATTGTATCAACTCATCACTTGGACTGAACCAACACTGTTGCTAGTGAAGTGTAACATTGTATCAACTCATCACTTGGGCTGAACCAACACTGTTGCTAGTGAAGTGTAACATTATATCAACTCATCACTTGGGCTGAACCAACACTGTTGCTAGTAAAGTGTAACACTATATCAACTCATCACTTGGGCTGAACCAACACTGTTGCTAGTGAAGTGTAATTTGTATCAACAGCCCTCAGAGTTTCCTGCTCCAGTGAGCTCAGGACAGCGAAACAGCGAAACAGCACTCCTCTGTCTCAGTATGTGTAGACCCATGTATCTTTATTAAATGTATTTAACCTTTATTTAACTGGGCAAATCAGTTAAGAACAAATTCTTATTTACAATGACGGCCTAGGAACTGTGGGTTAACTGCCTCGTTCCGGCCAAACCTGGACAACACTGGGCCAATTGTGCTCCGCCCTATGGGACTCCCAATCATGGCCTACACCGGCCAAACCCGGACTACACCGGGCCGATCACGGCCTACACCGGCCAAACCCGGCCTACGCCGGGCCGATCACAGCCTACACCGGCCAAACCCGGACTACACCGGGCCGATCACGGCCTACACCGGCCAAACCCGGCCTACACTGGGCCGATCACGGCCTACACCGGCCAAACCCGGCCGACGCCGGGCCAATCACGGCCTACACCGGCCAAACCCGGCCGACGCCGGGCCAATCACGGCCTACACCGGCCAAACCCGGACTACGCCGGGCCAATCACGGCCTACGCCGGGCCAATCACGGCCTACGCCGGGCCAATCACGGCCTACGCTGGGCCAATCACGGCCTACACCGGCCAAACCCGGACGACGCCGGGCCAATCACGGCCTACACCGGCCAAACCCGGACTACACCGGGCCAATCACGGCCTACACC
This sequence comes from Salmo salar, assembly GCF_965601325.2. NCBI lineage: Eukaryota > Metazoa > Chordata > Actinopteri > Salmoniformes > Salmonidae > Salmo > Salmo salar. Next base: position 1,591,739 of record NC_138302.1, on the reverse strand, counting down.
GGCCAAACCCGGCCTACGCTGGGCCAATCACGGCCTACACCGGCCAATCGTGATACAGTCTGGTTATTTGGAGGTTTTTCAATAACTTCCTTTAAAAACTTTCAGTGAATGTTTCAATAAGCCTTTTATTAACACGGCTAGCTTGACTGTTCTGAACTGGCAGCACAGATTGAACTCATGGATATTTATCTGCTTTGGCATTAAATCAACAAAAGTTTATTTTTTAATTGTGACACGGCGTCAGTGAGATTTGAACCTACGATCTTGTGTTTTCCATCCCTGGAATTAGTCCACTTGGCCCCCAGGATGTAGCTAACATGCCATGTTTGTTAATGCAAACAAAGCTGTTCATTTTAGGTCTATTCAAACACACCTCATTTCAAAGGAAACGAGCTCTATGGAACATCAGGTGTGGCCAATTAGTGGGCTTGGCAACACACCTAACAAGACAGAGGACAGAGAGAGTTTTGTTGACGCTGAGAACAGGAATGTATACGTTTTGAAATAACATTCAAAGAACCTTACTTGAACTTTAATGTTTTCTTGAGGTTTTTAGGGAAAGTTTTCTGAACGTTCTGGGAACATGACTAAATAGAACCATGAGAACCTGCAGAAAACGTTATACTGAAGGACTGAAACTACCACAGTAGAACGTTGTTTGTTAGTGTTCTCTGAACTATTCCCAATGTCAAATCAGTTGGAGAACATTCCTAATACACGTTAGATGCTAGCTGGGCTCTCTTCCTCCCTCTCTCCCTCTCCTCTTCCTCCCTCTCTTCCTTTCACACACAGCTATTATATTGTTCTCTCCCCTCCCTCCCTCCCTCCCTCCCTCCCTCCCTCTCCTCTTCCTCACTCCCTCCCTCTCCTCTTCCTCCCCCTCTCTCCTCCCTCTCTCCCTTTCACACACAGCTATTATATTGTTCCCTCCCTCCCTCTCCTCTTCCTCCCTCTCTCCCCTCTTCCTCCCTCTCTCCTTCCTCCCTCTCTCTCTTTCACACATAGCTATTATATTGTTCCCTCCCTCCCTCTCCTCTTCCTCCCTCTCTCCCTTTCACACACAGCTATTATATTGTTCTCTCCCCTCCCTCTCCTCTTCCTCCCTCTCTCCTCTTCCTCCCTCTCTCCCTCTCCTCTTCCTCTTCCTCCCTCTCCCTCCCTCTCCTCTTCCTCCCTCTCTCCCTTTCACACACAGCTATTGTTCTCTCTCTCCGCTGCTCATTAAAGTAATTAGTAACACCTCATGCTGAGGTCCCGGGACTTTCCCACCAAGCTCCTTCCTGTTTCCCGAGAAAAGTAATGATGGGTCCAGTGGACCAATAATATACCATTTCAACGCAACAATAGAAAATGTGTGAATAGCTACATGAACTGGACATATCAACTCTTTGGCCGCGTCAACAGGACATATCAACTCTCTGGCTGCATCAACAGAACATAGTGTACTCCGAAAGCATTCAGACCCCTTCCCATTTTCCACATTTTGTTACGTTACAGCCTTGTTCTAAAATGGATTAAATACATATTTTCCCTCATCAATCTACACACAATACCCCATAATGACAAAGCAAAAACAGACTTAAAAAAAAAAAAGTACGAAGTTTGGAACCACCAAGACTCTTCCTAGAGTTGGCCGCCCGGCCAAACTGAGTAATCGGGGGAGAAGGGCCTTGGTCAGGGAGGTGACCAAGAACCCGATGGTTCAGCTGACAGAGCTCCAGAGTTACATTTACATTTACATGGGAGAACCTTCCAGAAGGACAACTGTCTCTGCAGCACTCCACCAATCAGGCCTTTATGGTGGAGCGGCCAGACGGAAGCCACTCCTCAGTAAAAGGCACATGACAGCCCACTTGGAGTTTCCCAAAAGGCACCTAAAGGACTCTCAGACGATGAGAAACATGATTCTCTGGTCTGATGAAACCAAGATTGAACTCTTTGGCCTGAATGCCAAGCGTCACGTCTGAAGGAAACCTGGCACCGTCCCTACGGTGAAGCATGGTGGTGGCAGCATCATGCTGAGGGGATGTTTTTCAGCGGCAGGGACTAGTCAGGATCGAGGCAAAGATGAACGGAGCAAAGTACAGAGAGATCTTTGATGAAAACCTGCTCCAGAGTGCTCTGGACCTCAGACTGGGGCGAAGGTTCACCTTCCAACAGGACAACGCAGGAGTGGCTTTGGGACAAGTCTCAATGTCCTTGAGTGGCCCAGCCAGAGCCTGGACTTGAACCCGATCGAACATCTCTGGAGAGACCTGAAAATAGCTGTGCAGCGATGCTCCCCATTCAACCTGACAGAGCTTGAGAAGATCTGCAGAGAAGAAATTAGAGAAACTCCCCAAATACAGGTGTGCCAAGCTTGTAGCGTCACACCCAAGAAGACTAGAGGCTGTAATCGCTGCCAAAGGTGCTTCAGTAATTAAAGGGTCTGAATACTTACATGACATTTCCATGTTTTATTTTTTATAAATTTGCTAAAATTTATAACAACTATTTTTGCTTAGTCATTATGGGGTATTGTGAGTAGATTGATGAGGGGAAGAAAATCCATGTAATACATTTTAGAATAAGTCTAACGTAACAAAATGACTAGGGGTCTGAATACATTCCAAATGCACTGCATCAACTCTCTGGCTGCATGGACCATGTGTCCTAACCCTAACCTTTTGACCCCTAGGTCTAATCTGGTCTCCTAGTGAGGGTCATTAACCCACGGTGTGGGGCGTCTCACCTGTCCGATGTGTCTGTGTGACCGTGTCTGTTGAGCCCTTCGGTCCTGTGATTGGCTCATTAGAACTCTCCTGTCGTTTGATTGGCTGTCAGGCCGAAGGTCCAGCATGCTCTGGGAGAACCTCGCCATCACATTGACCCCGTTTCCATGACGATGACCCTCGTCAACCCGGCCCAACTCTGCCGTTACCCCATTGGCCACCGGCGAGGATTCTGTGGGGTCTGATTCGTTGCACTCGTAGTATAAGTCATCAGACGACGTGTTATTGGCTGTCTGGTCACATAGCGCCGTGGCGCTGCCATTATCGTCATGACTACTGCTGCCCCGCCTCCCCTCTAGCCCCTCCTCCAGCCACTCCTCCTCCTCTAGCCACTCCTCCTCCTCGAGCCCCTCCTCCTCCTCCTCATCTCTCTGTCCAGGGCGGGACTTGGTATCCATCAGTGTTTCTGATTGGCTGATGGAGGCAGGCGGTGTCCCTGATTGGCTTTCGGTCCTGGGGACCAGGCTGACCTGTGGTTGGCCAGACTGGTGTGACTGGGCAGGGCCAATGAGGAGCTGCAGGGTGCGAGGTTTAGGGACTGGAGGGGCGGAGGGGGGTGTACCGGGCGTATCAGGGTTCTGTGTACCAAGGTTCTGTGTATCAGGGTTCTGCGTATCAGGGTTCCGCGTATCAGGGTTCCGTGTACCGGGGTTCTGTGTACCAGGCGTATCAGGGTTCTGTGTATCAGGTTTCTGTGTATCAGGGTGCTGAGTGTCAGGTGCATGTTTGTCGTGCTGTGTATTCCGTAGAGTAGCAGTCTCAGGTAGGGGTTTCTCAGGCACACTGAAGGGAGAGCTGAATCTGATGGCCTGGCTGGTCTCAAACTGTTGACTTCTCTGGAGGTGGACCTGTTAAGAGTCAGATACATGTGTTAGAGAAAGGGTTAGGGTGAGGAGAAAGGGTTAGGGTGAGGAGAAAGGGTTAGGAGAAAGGGTGAGGAGAAAGGGTTAGGAGAAAGGGTGAAGAAAGGGTTAGGGTGAGGAGAAAGGGTTAGGGTGAAGAGAAAGGGTGAGGAGAAAGGGTTAGGGTGAGGAGAAAGGGTTAGGGTGAGTAGAAAGGGTGAGGAGAAAGGGTTAGGGTGAGGAGAAAGGGTTAGGGTGAGGAGAAAGGGTTAGGGTGAGGAGAAAGGGTGAGGAGAAAGGGTTAGGGTGAGGAGAAAGGGTTAGCGTGAGGAGAAAGGGTGAGGGTGAGGAGAAAGGGTGAGGAGAAAGGGTGAGGAGAAAGGGTGAGGGTGAGGAGAAAGGGTGAGGAGAAAGGGTGAGGGTGAGGAGAAAGGGTGAGGAGAAAGGGTGAGGAGAAAGGGTGAGGGTGAGGAGAAAGGGTGAGGGTGAGGAGAAAGGGTGAGGGTGAGGAGAAAGGGTGAGGAGAAAGGGTTAGGGAGAGGAGAAAGGGTGAGGAGGAAGGGTGAAGAGAAAGGGTGAGGGTGAGGAGAAAGGGTTAGGGTGAGGAGAAAGGGTTAGGGTGAGGAGAAAAGGTTAGGGTGAGGAGAAAGGGTGAGGAGAAAGGGTTAGGGTGAGGAGAAAGGGTTAGCGTGAGGAGAAAGGGTGAGGGTGAGGAGAAAGGGTGAGGGTGAGGAGAAAGGGTGAGGAGAAAGGGTGAGGGTGAGGAGAAAGGGTGAGGAGAAAGGGTTAGGGAGAGGAGAAAGGGTGAGGAGGAAGGGTGAAGAGAAAGGGTGAGGGTGAGGAGAAAGGGTGAGGAGAAAGGGTTAGGGTGAGGAGAAAGCATTAGGTTGAGGAGAAAGGGTTAGCGTGAGGAGAAAGGGTGAGGAAAAAGGGTTAGGGTAGGAAAAAGGGTTAGGGTGAGGAGAAAGGGTGAGGAGAAAGGGTTAGGGTGAGGAGAAAGGGTGAGGAGAAAGGGTGAAGAAAGGGTTAGGGTGAGGAGAAGGGGTTAGGGTGAGGAGAAAGGGTGAAGAAAGGGTGAGGGTGAGGAGAAAGGGTTAGAGTGAGGAGAAAGGGTTAGGGTGAGGAGAAAGGGTTAGGGTGAGGAGAAAGGGTTAGGGTGAGGAGAAAAGGTTAGGGTGAGGAGAAAGGGTTAGGGAGAGGAGAAAGCATTAGGTTGAGGAGAAAGGGTTAGCGTGAGGAGAAAGGGTGAGGAAAAAGGGTTAGGGTAGGAAAAAGGGTTAGGGTGAGGAGAAAGGGTGAGGAGAAAGGGTTAGGGTGAGGAGAAAGGGTGAGGAGAAAGGGTGAAGAAAGGGTGAGGGTGAGGAGAAAGGGTTAGAGTGAGGAGAAAGGGTTAGGGTGAGGAGAAAGGGTTAGGGTGAGGAGAAAGGGTTAGGGTGAGGAGAAAGGGTTAGGGTGAGGAGAAAGGGTTAGGGTGAGGAGAAAAGGTTAGGGTGAGGAGAAAGGGTTAGGGAGAGGAGAAAGGGTGAAGAGAAAGGGTGAGGAGAAAGGGTTAGGGTGAGGAGAAAGCGTTAGGGTGAGGAGAAAGCGTTAGGGTGAGGAGAAAGCGTTAGGGTGAGGAGAAAGGGTTAGGGTGAGGAGAAAGCGTTAGGGTGAGGAGAAAGCGTTAGGGTGAGGAGAAAAGGTTAGGGTGAGGAGAGAGTTAGGGAGAGGAGAAAGGGTGAGGAGGAAGGGTGAAGAGAAAGGGTGAGGAGAAAGGGTGAGGGTGAGGAGAAAGGGTTAGGGTGAGGAGAAAGGGTTAGGGTGAGGAGAAAGCGTTAGGGTGAGGAGAAAGGGTTAGGGTGAGGAGAAAGCGTTAGGGTGAGGAGAAAGCGTTAGGGTGAGGAGAAAAGGTTAGGGTGAGGAGAAAGAGTTAGGGAGAGGAGAAAGGGTGAGGAGGAAGGGTGAAGAGAAAGGGTGAGGAGAAAGGGTGAGGGTGAGGAGAAAGGGTTAGGGTGAGGAGAAAGGGTTAGGGTGAGGAGAAAGGGTTAGGGTGAGGAGAAAGCGTTAGGGTGAGGAGAAAGGGTTAGGGTGAGGAGAAAGCGTTAGGGTGAGGAGAAAGCGTTAGGGTGAGGAGAAAAGGTTAGGGTGAGGAGAAAGAGTTAGGGAGAGGAGAAAGGGTGAGGAGGAAGGGTGAAGAGAAAGGGTGAGGAGAAAGGGTGAGGGTGAGGAGAAAGGGTTAGGGTGAGGAGAAAGGGTTAGGGTGAGGAGAAAGCGTTAGGGTGAGGAGAAAGCGTTAGGGTGAGGAGAAAGCGTTAGGGTGAGGAGAAAGGGTTAGCGTGAGGAGAAAGGGTTAGGGTGAGGAAAAAGGGTTAGGGTGAGGAGGAAGGGTGAGGAGAAAGGGTTAGGGTGAGGAGAAAGGGTGAGGAAAAAGGGTTAGGGTGAGGAGGAAGTGTGAGGAGAAAGGGTTAGGGTGAGGAGAAAAGGTGAGGATAAAGGGTGAGGGTGAGGAGAAAGGGTGAGGATAGAGGGTGAGGGTGAGGAGAAAGGGTGAGGGTGAGGAGAAAGGGTGAGGGTGAGGAGAAAGGGTGAGGGTGAGGAGAAAGGGTGAGGAGAAAGGGTGAGGAGAAAGGGTGAAGGGAAAGGGGGAACAAACCTGTTGGGGGCGGGACGCATCTCTCACGTTGATGAAGCCAATCACGTCGCGGGGAGGGTCTGGCTCGGGCCAGGTGGGCAGGTATTGGATCAGGTACGCCTTCTCCAGATTGGCTAGTCCCGGGTGGAGTGGCGGGGCCTCGACTGGCTCTCTGGCAGGCTTTAGAACCCGTCCCAGTGGATTTTGGGTTGTGGAGTTCTTGTTGCCGGAGTCGTTAGCGGAGCTAGCTGGGCTAGCATTGTTAGCTTTAGCCTGTGACGTAACCAGGGCGTATTTAGGGTTGATTAGTTTCCTAGCAACGGCCGCGGAGACAGGCGCCGGGGTGACGACGACGGGGGTGAGGTCAGGGATAGGCTCCTCCTCCAGCGGGACCTTGGCGAGGGACACGCCCCTAGAGGTCATGTAGAGGTCACGGAACTGTCTGTCGAACGTCTCAACTGCCTGACCGCTCAGAACAGTGATCAGGTTCCGGTCCAGACGAGACGCCGACCACGTGAAGCTGAGGAGAGAGAGAGAGAGAACATACAGGGGTCAAAGGTCACAGGGGGGGGGGTACCTGTATGACCCCAGTTAAAGCTCTGTCTCTGTCTACCAGCATGTATCTCTGACTGAGAGGGGTCAGAGAGGTCGGGGGGGTGTACCTGTATGACCCCAGTTATAGCTCTGTCTCTGTCTACCAGCATGTATCTCTAACTGAGAGGGGTCAGAGAGGTCAGGGAGGGAGGGGGAGGGGGGGGGGGGGTACCTGTATGACCCGGTCACGGCTCTGTCTCCGTCTACCAGCATGTATCTCTGACTGAGGGAACCTCGGACCTTCTGGGCCGATCGAGTGTAGAACTCAACTCCTTCACTGTGTCGCACGCGCAGGTTCTGAAGGGACAGAGAACGAACACACACACACACACACACACACACACACACACATTAATATACACGCGCACACACACACACACACACACACACATTAATATACACGCGCACACACACACACACACACACACACACACACACACATTAATACACACATGATATAATGTTATAACCTGTTGCAGAACACAGTTAACTGTGTATCTGCAGAGTTCCAGTTAAAACCAGATAATTACAAATTATTACATGAACTAGGGGAGAAAACGAGGTAAAAGTAACAATAATTACTGTATATATACACAATGTTTTCTTTTAATACAGCAACAAATAATCTTTAAAAAAATAAACCTGCAGTATTCTGAAACCTAAGTCTGGGGTGTGTGTGTGTGTGTGTGTGTGTGTGTGTGTGTGTGTGTGTGTGTGTGTGTGTGTGGTGTTAGTCTCTCTAATAAGGGTGTGGCGTTGGGCGGAGCAATGCCTCTTGGGTAATACTGCTGTATGAAAGGAAAATGTACCCAGTGCAGTAAAACTAGAGATGGAGGGATGGGGGAGGGGTTGGGAGAAAAGGGGGGAGGGAGGGAGAAGAGAACAGCGGAGAGAGAGAAGGGGGGAGGGAGGGAGAACAGCAGAGAGAGAGAAGGGGGAGGGAGGGAGAAGAGAACAGCAGAGAGAGAGAAGGGGGAGGGAGGGAGAAGAGAACAGCGGAGAGAGAGAAGGGGGGAGGGAGGGAGAAGGGAACAGCGGAGAGAGAGAAGGGGGGAGGGAGAAGAGAACAGCGGAGAGAGAGAAGCGAACAGCGGAAAGGGGAGAAGAGAACAGCGGAGAGAGAAGGGGGAGGGAGGGAACAGCGGAGAGAGAGAAGGGGGAGGGAGGGAGAAGAGAACAGCGGAGAGAGAGAAGGGGGGAGGGAGGGAGAAGAGAACAGCGGAGAGAGAGAAGGGGCGAGGGAGAAGAGAACAGCGGAGAGAGAGAAGGGGGAGGGATGGAGAAGAGAACAGCGGAGAGAGAGAAGGGGGAGGGATGGAGAAGAGAACAGCGGAGAGAGAGAAGGGGGAGGGATGGAGAAGAGAACAGCGGAGAGAGAGAGAAGGGGGAGGGATGGAGAAGAGAACAGCGGAGAGAGAGAAGGGGGAGGGAGAAGAGAACAGCGGAAAGAGAGAAGGGGGAGGGAGGGAACAGCGGAGAGAGAGAAGGGGGAGGGAGGGAACAGCGGAGAGAGAGAAGGGGGAAGGAGAGAAGGGGGAGGGAGGGAGAAGAGAACAGCAGACAGAGAGAAGGGGGGAGGGAGGGAGAAGAGAACAGGAGAGAGAGAGAAGGGGGGAGGGAGAAGAAAACAGCGGAGAGAGAGAAGGGGGAGGGAGGTAGAAGAGAACAGCGGAGTGAGAGAAGGGGGGAGGGAGGGAGAAGAGAACAGCGGAGAGAGAGAAGGGGGAGGGAGGGAGAAGAAAACAGCGGAGAGAGAGAGAAGGGGGGAGGGAGGGAGGGAAAAGGGAACAGCGGAGAGAGAAAGGGAGGGAGGGAGAAGAGAACAGCGGAGAAGGGGGGAGGGAGAAGAGAACAGCGGAGAGAGAGAAGAGAACAGCGGAAAGGGGAGAAGAGAACAGCGGAGAGAGAGAAGGGGGGAGGGAGGGAGAAGAGAACAGCGGAGAGAGAGAAGGGGGAGGGAGGGAGAAGAGAACAGCGGAGAGAGAGAAGGGGGGAGGGAGAAGAAAACAGTGGAGAGAGAAAAGGGGGAGGGAGGGAGAAGAGAACAGCAGAGTGAGAGAAGGGGGGAGGGAGGGAGAAGAGAACAGCGGAGAGAGAGAAGGGGGGAGGGAGGGAGAAGGGAACAGCGGAGAGAGAGAAGGGGGGAGGGAGGGAGGGAGAAGGGAACAGCGGAGAGAGAGAAGGGGGGAGGGAGGGAGAAGAGAACAGCAGAGAGAGAGAGAAGGGGGGAGGGAGAAGAGAACAGCGGAGAGAGAGAAGAGAACAGCGGAAAGGGGAGAAGAGAACAGCGGAGAGAGAGAAGGGGGAGGGAGGGAGAAGAGAACAGCGGAGAGAGAGAAGGGGGAGGGAGGGAGAAGAGAACAGCGGAGAGAGAGAAGGGGGAGGGAGAAGAGAACAGCGGAGAGAGAGAAGGAGGGAGGGAGAAGAGAACAGCGGAGAGAGAGAAGGGGGAGGGAGGGAACAGCAGAGAGAGAGAAGGGGGAGGGAGGGAACAGCGGAGAGAGAGAAGGGGGAGGGAGGGAGAAGAGAACAGCGGAGAGAGAGAAGGGGGAGGGAGGGAACAGCGGAGAGAGAGAAGGGGGAAGGAGAGAAGGGGGAGGGAGGGAGAAGTGAACAGCAGAGAGAGAGAAGGGGGGAGGGAGGGAGAAGAGAACAGGAGAGAGAGAGAAGGGGGAGGGAGAAGAAAACAGCGGAGAGAGAGAAGGGGGAGGGAGGGAGAAGAGAACAGCGGAGTGAGAGAAGGGGGGAGGGAGGGAGAAGAGAACAGCGGAGAGAGAGAAGGGGGAGGGAGGGAGAAGAGAACAGCGGAGAGAGAGAAGGGGGAGGGAGAAGAGAACAGCGGAGAGAGAGAAGGGGAGAGGGAGGGAGGGAGAAGGGAACAGCGGAGAGAGAGAAGGGGGGAGGGAGGGAGAAGAGAACAGCGGAGAGAGAGAGAAGGGGGGAGGGAGAAGAGAACAGCGGAGAGAGAGAAGAGAACAGCGGAAAGGGGAGAAGAGAACAGCGGAGAGAGAGAAGGGGGAGGGAGAAGAGAACAGCGGAGAGAGAGAAGGGGGAGGGATGGAGAAGAGAACAGCGGAGAGAGAGAAGGGGGAGGGAGGGAGAAGAGAACAGCGGAGAGAGAGAAGGGGGAGGGATGGAGAAGAGAACAGCGGAGAGAGAGAAGGGGGAGGGAGGGAGAAGAGAACAGCGGAGAGAGAGAAGGGGGAGGGAGGGAACAGCGGAGAGAGAGAAGGGGGAGGGAGGGAACAGCGGAGAGAGAGAAGGGGGAAGGAGAGAAGGGGGAGGGAGGGAGAAGAGAACAGCAGACAGAGAGAAGGGGGGAGGGAGGGAGAAGAGAACAGGAGAGAGAGAGAAGGGGGGAGGGAGAAGAAAACAGCGGAGAGAGAGAAGGGGGAGGGAGGTAGAAGAGAACAGCGGAGTGAGAGAAGGGGGGAGGGAGGGAGAAGAGAACAGCGGAGAGAGAGAAGGGGGAGGGAGGGAGAAGAAAACAGCGGAGAGAGAGAGAAGGGGGGAGGGAGGGAGGGAGAAGGGAACAGCGGAGAGAGAAAAGGAGGGAGGGAGGGAGAAGAGAACAGCGGAGAAGGGGGGAGGGAGAAGAGAACAGCGGAGAGAGAGAAGAGAACAGCGGAAAGGGGAGAAGAGAACAGCGGAGAGAGAGAAGGGGGGAGGGAGGGAGAAGAGAACAGCGGAGAGAGAGAAGGGGGAGGGAGGGAGAAGAGAACAGCGGAGAGAGAGAAGGGGGGAGGGAGAAGAGAACAGGAGAGAGAGAAGGGGGGAGGGAGAAGAAAACAGCGGAGAGAGAGAAGGGGGAGGGAGGGAGAAGAGAACAGCAGAGTGAGAGAAGGGGGGAGGGAGGGAGAAGAGAACAGCGGAGAGAGAGAAGGGGGAGGGAGGGAGAAGAGAACAGCGGAGAGAGAGAAGGGGGAGGGAGGGAGAAGAGAACAGCGGAGAGAGAGAAGGGGGGAGGGAGGGAGGGAGAAGGGAACAGCGGAGAGAGAGAAGGGGGGAGGGAGGGAGAAGAGAACAGCGGAGAGAGAGAGAAGGGGGGAGGGAGAAGAGAACAGCGGAGAGAGAGAAGGGGGAGGGAGGGAGAAGAGAACAGCGGAGAGAGAGAAGGGGGAGGGAGGGAGAAGAGAACAGCGGAGAGAGAGAAGGGGGAGGGAGGGAGAAGAGAACAGCGGAGAGAGAGAAGGGGGAGGGAGAAGAGAACAGCGGAGAGAGAGAAGGAGGGAGGGAGAAGAGAACAGCGGAGAGAGAGAAGGGGGAGGGAGGGAAAGGCAGAGAGAGAGAAGGGGGAGGGAGGGAACAGCGGAGAGAGAGAAGGGGGAGGGAGGGAGAAGAGAACAGCGGAGAGAGAGAAGGGGGAGGGAGGGAACAGCGGAGAGAGAGAAGGGGGAAGGAGAGAAGGGGGAGGGAGGGAGAAGTGAACAGCAGAGAGAGAGAAGGGGGGAGGGAGGGAGAAGAGAACAGGAGAGAGAGAGAAGGGGGGAGGGAGAAGAAAACAGCGGAGAGAGAGAAGGGGGAGGGAGGGAGAAGAGAACAGCGGAGTGAGAGAAGGGGGGAGGGAGGGAGAAGAGAACAGCGGAGAGAGAGAAGGGGGAGGGAGGGAGAAGAGAACAGCGGAGTGAGAGAAGGGGGGAGGGAGGGAGAAGAGAACAGCGGAGAGAGAGAAGGGGGAGGGAGAAGAGAACAGCGGAGAGAGAGAAGGGGAGAGGGAGGGAGGGAGAAGGGAACAGCGGAGAGAGAGAAGGGGGGAGGGAGGGAGAAGAGAACAGCGGAGAGAGAGAGAAGGGGGGAGGGAGAAGAGAACAGCGGAGAGAGAGAAGAGAACAGCGGAAAGGGGAGAAGAGAACAGCGGAGAGAGAGAAGGGGGAGGGAGGGAGAAGAGAACAGCGGAGAGAGAGAAGGGGGGAGGGAGGGAGAAGAGAACAGCGGAGAGAGAGAAGGGGGGAGGGAGGGAGAAGAGAACAGCGGAGAGAGAGAAGGGGGGAGGGAGGGCGAAGAGAACAGCAGAGAGAGAGAAGTGGCGAGGGAGAAGAGAACAGCGGATCGAGAGAAGGGGGAGGGATGGAGAAGAGAACAGCGGAGAGAGAGAAGGATGGAGGGAGGGAGAAGAGAACAGCGGAGAGAGAGAAGGGGGGAGGGAGGGAGAAGAGAACAGCAGAGAGAGAGAAGTGGCGAGGGAGAAGAGAACAGCGGATCGAGAGAAGGGGGAGGGATGGAGAAGAGAACAGCGGAGAGAGAGAAGGGGGAGGGAGGGAACAGCGGAGAGAGAGAAGGGGGAGGGAGGGAACAGCGGAGAGAGAGAGAGAAGGGGGAGGGAGGGAACAGCGGAGAGAGAGAAGGGGGAGGGAGGGAGAAGAGAACAGCAGAGAGAGAGAAGGGGGGAGGGAGGGAGAAGAGAACAGGAGAGAGAGAGAAGGGGGGAGGGAGGGAGAAGAGAACAGCGGAGAAGGGGGGAGGGAGAAGAGAACAGCGGAGAGAGAGAAGGGGGGAGGGAGGGAGAAGAGAACAGCGGAGAGAGAGAAGGGGGGAGGGAGGGAGGGAGAAGGGAACAGCGGAGAGAGAGAAGGGGGGAGGGAGGGAGAAGAGAACAGCGGAGAGAGAGAGAGAAGGGGGGAGGGAGAAGAGAACAGCGGAGAGAGAGAAGCGAACAGAGGAAAGGGGAGAAGAGAACAGCGGAGAGAGAGAAGGGGGAGGGAGGGAGAAGAGAACAGCGGAGAGAGAGAAGGGGGAGGGAGGGAGAAAAGAACAGCGGAGAGAGAGAAGGGGGGAGGGAGAAGAGAACAGTGGAGAGAGAGAAGGGGGGAGGGAGAAGAGAACAGGAGAGAGAGAGAAGGGGGGAGGGAGAAGAAAACAGCGGAGAGAGAGAAGGGGGAGGGAGGGAGAAGAGAACAGCGGAGAGGGAGAAGGGGGGAGGGAGGGAGAAGAGAACAGCGGAGAGAGAGAAGGGGGAGGGAGGGAGAAGAGAACAGCGGAGAGAGAGAAGGGGGGAGGGAGGGAGGGAGGGAGGGAGGGAGAAGGGAACAGCGGAGAGAGAGAAGGGGGAGGGAGGGAGAAGAGAACAGCGGAGAGAGAGAGAAGGGGGGAGGGAGAAGAGAACAGCGGAGAGAGAGAAGAGAACAGCGGAAAGGGGAGAAGAGAACAGCGGAGAGAGAGAAGGGGGGGAGGGAGAAGAGAACAGCGGAGAGAGAGAAGGGGGGAGGGAGGGAAAAGAGAACAGTGGAGAGAGAGAAGGGGGGAGGGAGGGAGAAGAGAACAGCGGATCGAGAGAAGGGGGAGGGATGGAGAAGAGAACAGCGGAGAGAGAGAAGGAGGGAGGGAGAAGAGAACAGCGGAGAGAGAGAAGGGGGAGGGAGGGAACAGCGGAGAGAGAGAAGGGGGAGGGAGGGAACAGCGGAGAGAGAGAAGGGGGAGGGAGGGAACAGCGGAGAGAGAGAAGGGGGAGGGAGGGAGGAGGGAACAGCGGAGAGAGAGAAGGGGGAGGGAGAAGAGAACAGCGGAGAGAGAGAAGGGGGAGGGAGAAGAGAACAGCGGAGAGAGAGAAGGGGGAGGGAGAAGAGAACAGCGGAGAGAGAGAAGGGGCGAGGGAGAAGAGAACAGCGGAGAGAGAGAAGGGGGAGGGATGGAGAAGAGAAGAGAACAGCGGAGAGAGAGAAGGGGGAGGGATGGAGAAGAAAACAGCGGAGAGAGAGAAGGGGGGAGGGAGGGAGAAGAGAACAGCGGAGTGAGAGAAGGGGGGAGGGAGGGAGAAGAGAACAGCGGAGAGAGAGAGAAGGGGGGAGGGAGAAGAGAACAGCGGAGAGAGAGAAGCGAACAGCGGAAAGGGGAGAAGAGAACAGCGGAGAGAGAGAAGGGGGAGGGAGGGAGAAGAGAACAGCGGAGAGAGAAGGGGGGAGGGAGGGAGAAGAGAACAGCGGAGAGAGAGAAGGGGGGAGGGAGGGAGAAGAGAACAGCAGAGAGAGAGAAGTGGCGAGGGAGAAGAGAACAGCGGATCGAGAGAAGGGGGAGGGATGGAGAAGAGAACAGCGGAGAGAGAGAAGGGGAGGGAGGGAACAGCGGAGAGAGAGAAGGGGGAGGGAGGGAACAGCGGAGAGAGAGAGAGAAGGGGGAGGGAGGGAACAGCGGAGAGAGAGAAGGGGGAGGGAGGGAGAAGAGAACAGCGGAGAGAGAGAAGGGGGAGGGAGAAGAGAACAGCGGAGAGAGAGAAGGGGGGAGGGAGAAGAGAACAGCGGAGAGAGAGAAGGGGCGAGGGAGAAGAGAACAGCGGAGAGAGAGAAGGGGGAGGGATGGAGAAGAGAAGAGAACAGCGGAGAGACAGAAGGGGGAGGGATGGAGAAGAGAACAGCGGAGAGAGAGAAGGGGGAGGGAGGGAGAAGAGAACAGCGGAGAGAGAAGGAGGGAGGGAGAAGAGAACAGCGGAGAGCGAGAACGGGGAGGGAGGGAACAGCGGAGAGAGAGAAGGGGGAAGGAGAGAAGGGGGAGGGAGGGAGAAGAGAACAGCAGAGAGAGAGAAGGGGGAAGGGAGAAGAGAACAGCGGAGAGAGAGAAGGTGGGAGGGAGGGAGAAGAGAACAGCGGAGAGAGAGAAGGTGGGAGGGAGGGAGAAGAGAACAGCGGAGAGAGAGAAGGGGGGAGGGAGGGAGAAGAGAACAGCGGAGAGAGAGAAGGGGGAGGGAGAAGAGAACAGCGGAGAGAGAGAAGGGGGAGGGAGAAGAGAACAGCGGAGAGAGAGAAGGGGGGAGGGAGAAGAGAACAGCGGAGAGAGAGAAGGTGGGAGGGAGGGAGAAGAGAACAGCGGAGAGAGAGAAGGTGGGAGGGAGGGAGAAGAGAACAGCGGAGAGAGAGAAGGTGGGAGGGAGGGAGAAGAGAACAGCGGAGAGAGAGAAGGTGGGAGGGAGGGAGAAGAGAACAGCGGAGAGAGAGAAGGTGGGAGGGAGGGAGAAGAGAACAGCGGAGAGAGAGAAGGTGGGAGGGAGGGAGAAGAGAACAGCGGAGAGAGAGAAGGGGGAGGGAGGGAGAAGAGAACAGCGGAGAGAGAGAAGGGGGGAGGGAGGGAGAAGAGAACAGCGGAGGGAGAGAAGGTGGGAGGGAGAAGAGAACAGCGGAGAGAGAGAAGGTGGGAGGGAGGGAGAAGAGAACAGCGGAGAGAGAGAAGGTGGGAGGGAGGTAGAAGAGAACAGCGGAGAGAGAGAAGGGGGAGGGAGGGAACAGCGGAGAGAGAGAAGGGGGAGGGAGGGTACAGCGGAGAGAGAGAAGGGGGAGGGAGGGAACAGCGGAGAGAGAGAAGGGGGAGGGAGGGAGAAGAGAACAGCGGAGTGAGAGAAGGGGGGAGGGAGGGAGAAGAGAACAGCGGAGAGAGAAGGGGGGAGGGAGAAGAGAACAGCGGAGAGAGAGAAGGGGCGAGGGAGAAGAGAACAGCGGAGAGAGAGAAGGGGGAGGGATGGAGAAGAGAACAGCGGAGAGAGAGAAGGGGGAGGGATGGAGAAGAGAACAGCGGAGAGAGAGAAGGGGGGAGGGAGGGAGAAGAGAACAGCAGAGAGAGAAGGAGGGAGGGAGAAGAGAACAGCGGAGAGAGAGAACGGGGAGGGAGGGAACAGCGGAGAGAGAGAAGGGGAAGGAGAGAAGGGAGGGAGAAGAGAACAGCAGAGAGAGAGAAGGGGGGAGGGAGGGAGAAGAGAACAGCGGAGAGAGAGAAGGGGGGAGGGAGAAGAGAACAGCGGAGAGAGAGAAGGGGCAAGGGAGAAGAGAACAGCGGAGAAAGAGAAGGGGGAGGGATGGAGAAGAGAACAGCGGAGAGAGAGAAGGGGGGAGGGAGGGAGAAGAGAACAGCGGAGAGAGAGAAGGAGGGAGGGAGAAGAGAACAGCGGAGAGAGAGAAGGGGGAGGGAGGGAACAGCGGAGAGAGAGAAGGGGGAGGGAGGGAGAAGAGAACAGCAGAGAGAGAGAAGGGGGGAAGGAGGGAGAAGAGAACAGGGGAGAGAGAGAAGGGGGAGGGAGAAGAGAACAGCGGAGAGAGAGAAGGGGGGAGGGAGGGAGAAGAGAACAGCGGAGAGAGAGAATGGGGGAGGGAGAAGAGAACAGCGGAGAGAGAGAAGGTGGGAGGGAGGGAGAAGAGAACAGCGGAGAGAGAGAAGGTGGGAGGGAGGGAGAAGAGAACAGTGGAGAGAGAGAAGGTGGGAGGGAGGGAGAAGAGAACAGCGGAGAGAGAGAAGGTGGGAGGGAGGGAAAAGAGAACAGCGGAGACAGAGAAGGGGGAGGGAGGGAGAAGAGAACAGCAGAGAGAGAGAAGGGGGGAGGGAGGGAGAAGAGAAGGGGGGGAGAAAAGAACAGTGGAGAGAGAAAAGGGGGGAGGGAGGGAGAAGAGAACATCGGAGAGAGAGAAGGGGGGAGGGAGGGAGGGAGAAGAGAACAGTATTGTGATGTCATTACGGGGTATTGTGATGTCATTACGGGGTATTGTGATGTCATTATGGGGTATTGTGATATCATTATGTCATTACGGGGTATTGTGGTGATGTCATTACGGGGTATTGTGGTGATGTCATTACGGGGTATTGTGGTGATGTCATTACGGGGTATTGTGGTGATGTCATTACGGGGTATTGTGGTGATGTCATTACGGGGTATTGTGGTGATGTCATTACGGGGTATTGTGGTGATGTCATTATGGGGTATTGTGATGTCATTACGGGGTATTGTGATGTCATTATGTCATTACGGGGTATTGTGATGTCATTATGGGGTATTGTGATGTCATTATGTCATTACGGGGTATTGTGGTGATGTCATTACGGGGTATTGTGGTGATGTCATTACGGGGTATTGTGGTGATGTCATTACGGGGTATTGTGGTGATGTCATTACGGGGTATTGTGATGTCATTACGGGGTATTGTGGGTAGAATAAGGCTGTAACGTAAAACAGAATGTGTTAAAAGTCAAGGGGTCTGAATACTTTCCCAATGCACTGTCTTTATAGTGGAGTCTATGAGGTCGATTTAATTGTGTTTGTGTGTTCACGTGTGTGTGTGTGGAATTGTGTGTAATTGTGTGTGTGTGTGTTTGTATGTTGGCGTGTGTGTGTATGCGTGTGTGTGTTTGTATGTTGGCGTGTGTGTGTGTTTGTATGTTGGCGTGTGTGTGTGTGCGTGTGTGTAATTGTGTGTGCGTGTGCGCGTGTGTGTGCGCGTGTGCGTGTGCGTGTGCGTGTGTGTAATTGTCTGCAGCAGCAGTATGGAATGTGCTGAATGTTCTTCTGGAAGCTTCTGAAACTAAAACACTGAACAGAACCAGTTCCTCTGAATTTTTACATTTTAGTCATTTAGCAGACGCTCTTATCCAGAGACAGAGAGAGACAACAGACAGATAGACGCTCTTATCCAGATACAGAGACAGAGAGAGACAACAGACAGACAGTCAGACAGACAGACGCTCTTATCCAGATACAGAGACAGAGAGAGACAGTCAGACAGACAGACG
This sequence comes from Salmo salar, assembly GCF_965601325.2. Classification (NCBI taxonomy): domain Eukaryota; kingdom Metazoa; phylum Chordata; class Actinopteri; order Salmoniformes; family Salmonidae; genus Salmo; species Salmo salar. Next base: position 1,574,442 of record NC_138302.1, on the reverse strand, counting down.
CTCTTATCCAGATACAGAGACAGAGAGAGACAACAGACAGACAGATGCTCTTATCCAGATACAGAGAGAGATAACAGACACTCTTATCCAGATACAGAGAGAGAGAGATAGCAGACGATCTTATCCAGATACAGAGACAGAGAGAGACAACAGACGCTCTTATCCAGAGACAGAGAGAGATAACAGACAGACAGACGCTCTTATCCAGATACAGAGAGAGATAACAGACGCTCTTATACAGAGACAGAGATAACAGACGCTCTTATCCAGATACAGAGAGAGATAACAGACGCTCTTATCCAGAGACAGAGAGAGATAAGATGCTCTTATCCAGATACAGAGACAGAGAGATAAGACAGTCAGACGCTCTTATCCAGAGACAGAGAGAGACAACAGACAGACAGTCAGACAGACAGACGCTCTTATCCAGATACAGAGAGAGACAACAGACAGACAGACGCTCTTATCCAGATACAGAAAGAGATTTCAGACGCTCTTATCCAGATACAGAGAGAGACAACAGACGCTCTTATCCAGATACAGAGACAGAGAGAGATAACAGACAGTCAGACACACAGACGCTCTTATACAGAGACAGAGAGAGACAACAGACAGACAGACACTCTTATCCAGATACAGAGACAGAGAGAGACAACAGACAGACAGACGCTCTTATCCAGATACAGAGACAGAGAGAGATAACAGACGCTCTTATCCAGATACAGAGACAGAGAGAGACAACAGACAGACAGACGCTCTTATCCAGATACAGAGACAGAGAGAGACAACAGACACACAGACGCTCTTATCCAGAGACAGAGAGAGACAACAGACAGACAGACGCTCTTATCCAGATACAGAGACAGAGAGAGATAACAGACGCTCTTATCCAGAGACAGAGAGAGATAACAGGTTAGGAGGACAGAGAGAGATAACAGACGCTCTTATCTAGATACAGAGACAGAGAGAGATAACAGACAGACAGACGCTCTTATCCAGAGACAGAGACAGAGAGAGATAACAGACGCTCTAATCCAGAGACAGAGACAGAGAGAGATAACAGACAGACAGACGCTCTTATCCAGATACAGAGAGAGATAACAGACGCTCTTATCCAGATACAGAGAGATAACAGACGCTCTTATCCAGAGACAGAGAGATAACAGACGCTCTTATCCAGAGACAGAGAGAGACAACAGACAGACAGACAGACAGACAGACAGACAGACAGACAGACAGACAGACAGACAGACAGACAGACAGACAGACAGACAGACAGACAGACAGACAGACAGACAGACAGACGCTCTTATCCAGATACAGAGACAGAGAGAGACAACAGACAGACAGACGCTCTTATCCAGATACAGAGAGATAACAGACGCTCTTATCCAGAGATAGACACAGAGAGAGACAACAGACAGACAGACGCTCTTATCCAGATACAGAGACAGAGATAGACAACAGACAGTCAGACAGTCAGACAGACAGAAGCTCTTATACAGAGACAGAGAGAGACAGAGACAACAGACAGACAGAGGCTCTTATCCAGAGACAGAGACAGAGAGAGATAACAGACGCTCTTATCCAGAGACAGAGACAGAGAGAGACAACAGACAGACACACGCTCTTATCCAGATACAGAGAGAGATAACAGACGCTCTTATACAGAGAGAGAGAGACAACAGACAGACACACGCTCTTATCCAGATACAGAGAGAGATAACAGACGCTCTTATACAGAGAGAGAGAGACAACAGACAGACACACGCTCTTATCCAGATACAGAGAGAGATAACAGACAGACAGACGCTCTTATCCAGAGAAAGAGACAGAGAGATAACAGACAGACGCTCTTATCCAGATACAGAGACAGAGACAACAGACAGACAGACGCTCTTATCTAGAGACAGAGACAGAGAGAGACGACAGACAGACAGAC